>NW_026294447.1:84162007-84324507 GCF_007827085.1 Peromyscus californicus insignis
TCTCGGATCATCATAGAAAGATTAATGGTAAATCACAGCAAGGACGCTGACCTGTAACCCTCCAAAAATGTCTAAACATTCAAGCTGCCAGAGAGAAGGACCAGGCACGTGCCCTTCCTATAGGCTTCTCTTTAAGCCAGTGGTTCTCAACCTTTCTAATGCCGGGACCCTTTAATACAGTTCCTCATGTTATGATGACCCCCAACAATAAAATTATTTCATCTTAACTGTAATTCTGCTACTGTTATGAATCATACTGTAAATATCTGTGTTTTCCAGTGGTCTTAGGAGACGCTGTGAAAGGGTCATCCAAAGATCCTGGGGTCACAATCCATAGGTTGAGAACTACAAGTTTAAGCCCACAACCCAGGTGCAAGCGGAGCCCAGGGGCCTGTGGGCCTCTAACTGAGAATTAACTGGCTTATTGTTCTGCTCATTAGCACCTCCACAAGAGACAACAGTAAAGAAAAAAAAAATAGAAAACAAACTCAAGAGGGACATTACTCTTATCCGCAACCATCATGGAGGGTGAGGTGGTTTTCCAGAAACTGAGGCATGTTGGGAGGGCACTAACAGAGGGAACAGTCGAAAGGGTGATTGTTTTAAAAGGTGTTGGCAATTTTCCTTTTTATTGACTGCATTATCCTTAAATTCCTTGTCCTGGCTAATCTAAATTGGCTATAAATGGAGAACGTCTGAACTGCTGGACTTGTGCGGGAACCCATGAAAGTATTTATTGTGTGCAATTTATTGCCTCGTGCCAGATTCACTGGCTGCATAATCTGTTTGCAAAAATGTCCAAAGTTCAAATGTCAGTGACAGTTCCACTGAGCTTGTCAACCAGCTCAACTCTTCAGCGGTGGAGTTGAGTGAGATGAAGGGGGTGCCAGCAGGTGGGGTGGGGGAGGGGTGTCCCCGAAAGTCCCTCCCTGTGTGTAACCTTTCCTTGGTCTGGCATGCTTTCTGAGCCTTTCCCTACACTTGCCAGGAGCAGCTCGGGCTGCTCTGGACAAGGAAACGCACTGTCCTGACTTCTCCCCGACATGGAGCTTCACCTTCTGCTCGCTTTGCTTCCCTGTGGTGAACATATGTGTTGGACCAAACATCGGGACACATGGTTTGGCCCTGAGGGGAAAAAAATTAAGATTATTCCAGAAGATCTAGGGCATATGTTCTTTAGAGACAGGAGAACTCAGGAGTGTGTATACAGTAGGCGCTTAGTTATTGTCTGCATTGAAAAAAAAACCACAGCAGCCTTCCAGAAGACATCTTGGATTTCATTCACAGGTTTCATCTACAGCTAGCTCTGCTGTCCTTTGTTTAGTTGCTAAATTTTGGAACTCTTTCAGGCTCCCACACTAGGCCAGTTCCCTATGCCTTTGACTAGCCCATTACAGCATAATCATTTTCTTTTTGTAAGATTAAAATTAAATGGGAAGTGGGGGGGGAGATGGGTGAGATCGGGAGACAAGACATGGAGGCATGATGTGAAAGACACAAAGAATAAATAAAAAAAAATGTTTAAAAAAATAAATGGGGGGTGGAGGGAAGGAGGACCATTATAATTAAATTACAATCTGAGAAATAAACAAAAAAAGAATCCCAAAAAATAAATAAACAAAAATTAAATTTAAAAGCAAAACCTAAAAGGGTTCCCCCTTAGACCCTGGGAACTTTAAAATCTAGGTAGAGATACGATATACATCTTTCCCCTTGGGAAATAAGTAAGGAGTTTGATAAGCAAAGTGCTACTCCAAACACATCACAACAGTAGAATGAGCCCAATGAAGAATTAACTGTTGGTCTGTTTAGATAAGAAGTACATCCAGTCAAAATCAACTGCAATTACAGAACTTCAAAGTCAGATAATTTGGCTCGGCCACATTGGTTTTAATCTCACATCAAAAGCAGCTGTGTCTTAGTTGGCTTATGAAAGGGAAGCAAGTCTTCCCAGCCAATATGAAGCATGGGAAAACAAGGACACTATTTCTTGAAAACCTCAGATAAAGAAATAGTGTCACACTGTGAAACACACACAGCAGTTTCAGAATTTTTTTTTAATGTAAGCTGCCTCGAGAGATTATGCTTCATGAAAGAAGAACAGGTGTAAAACCCAAATGGGCACATCCATTTTCATTGATAAGACTCACAGAAATGCATATTCATGAATGAAACAGCCAAAACCAAGACCCATTCCCGACACCTGAATGGGGACCCAATTTAAGAGGAAGCCCCTAAGTTCAACCAAACAGATTCTGTTCTCTGGGATTTCATGAAATTCAGACTCTAGTTGAGTAGATCCTGGGTGGGGTTGGGTCATCTGTGTGCCTCACATGCTTCCCGACTTTAGCTTCTGGCTTGTGGACTCACTTTGAGCAGCAAGAAAGTAGAACTTTTGACCTTTGGGTCCCTCCCACACATCCATCACTCCTTGCCAAAAGCCTAGCTAGATGAAATAAGCCACTGCCTGTAGCCCTGAAGGGGGTAAGGGCTATTTTCATGTGTTAAATGACCTCCCTTGGGGCCAACACAACAATATAGGGCAAAACAAAACCAAGATTTTAATTGCAGAGACAGGCTCATTAGGAGCCTATCATTAGAGAGATTTCAATGGAAGGCAACTCAAAAGGGGGAACTGGATGCCAGGGCTTTTACCTGAAACTTATTTCCCAGTGAAGTTTGGTGAGGAGAGGGAAAGAGGGAACCAGCTGGTGGCCAAAGTCATTATCAGCTCTGTCTTCCAGAGATTGAAAAATCAATGTGAGTTTGTACAACAAAGGGCCAGCTTGGAGATGGGTTCAGCATTTAGTGCAGATCTGAGATTGAAGCGGGGAATTACAGGGTTACTGCAGAGGTCCAGTGGGTGTTTGAAAAGCCCTGGTACTTAACCTTCTAGCAGAAGCTCCTCATCTGTGTGATGGGAAAAAAAAAATCACAACACATCCTTCCAGGGATGACTGTGAGAATTAAAATGAATTCTATTAAGGGCATTTTATTAGACTACAGTAATTGAAAAGGATTCCGACAGCAAGTCCTACAGAAGCACTGTCTAGGCTACTATTATATAACACACATTACATTGATTTCAAATATCCCAGGTCAAGAGCATCAGCTATTAAAATATGCCTGGCATCACTGGGAGAGTCAGCCATTGAAATCTGTCCATCAGTGTAAAATTGCTGACAATTGCCCTGCTGGTACATGATCCTTGCAGAAGCGGGGAGGAGGTGGTTATTTAATTTCACACTCAACAGAAACAATAAATTGGAAAAAAGAAAAAACTCATCTGAAGAGAAGATATTAAGTCTGCGTGATTATAAAAAAGAAATACGTGGTTTTTCTGCCCACCAATTGGAGACTCACACCAGCAATTTCTTCTAAAAAAAATTAATATTTTGATAGAATTACAATTTCTGAAATGTAATTTAAAGTCAAAGTTTTCTAAACCATCCCCCCAGCTAAAAGTCCATAGTAGCCCATAGTGAGTCTAATAAGAATGTGGCTGTGCAGTGGGATGGTAATGTGTAGTTTTTCAGGAGTTCCATATATTAGTTAAGGCATCATTCAGCTACAACATTTGCCTGATCAATACAATAATAATCTGGGCTCCAAATTTCAGAAGATCTTTTGACAAAAATACTTCCCACTTGCCCCAAGGAAAACTCATTTCCAGTGGCAAATGAGGCAGAGAATGTGAACATGTCATTTTAAAAGAACTAGCCTGGAGTGACAGCCAGCATTTGGAGCTGGAGATGGGCAAATCACAGGAGCTCACCGACCAGCCATCTTCCTGTTCAGTGAGAGACCCTGTCTCGTGAATTAAATTAGACAGAGTGCAGAGATAGAGGAAAACACCCAACATTCTCCTCTGGCCTCCAGTGAGCATGTGCATTCACACACACACACACACACACACACACACACACACACACACACACACACACATACTGGGTTGCAACTGGAAAACTGTAATCCCTAAAATGTATCTCAACGAAGACAGGAATTTTGTCCAATTTGATGGCCTCTGAAACTGTAACTCCCAGGGCAGTGAATGAAGGAATGGCCCTGTCCATGTAAATTTGACCACTGGACTTACACCTCTCATTGGCCAAATAAGGGACCGGAACTAAATGTGGTCCTTTTCCATTCATTCATTCATTCTTTCACTGTCATCCTTCTCCCACCAATGGTCAGGAGTTTGTGGGGGCTGAAGTTTCTTGTGTCAAAGAAGCTTCACTGGATAGCCTTATCTAGTGTAAATAAGTATTGGATTGTTCTAGAGACTGGCTTCATATGCGTCATACAGGTGATATTGGAGGTACTAATCTTTATTACAACTGCTCTCCAACAGCAAGGACTACTTAGCTCTATTTTGAGGCTGGGCAAGCACAGCCTCCTATATCCTGGGCATTTTATGCTAAGTTATGTACAAAAGGATAAAATGCTCACCGACTCTCCAAAGGAACCTGAACTTCTTATAACAGGGTGAGCCCTTTTCTGGGGTGAAAAATGTTGATCCCAAATGAAGGCCAGATCCAAGGGCCTTTCCCAAAGGGAAATAAGATGCTCTTCTGCTAGGCAGCCAAAGACAGTACCACAGACTTCATCCACCTCAAGGAGCTACAGCATCTCTCATGTGCACACTGCTCCTGCATCACAACCAGGATCCTCCCAGCATCTTTAACCAGTCACATCCCCATCATATAACAAATGCTACATCTTACAATGGTTCTCAGCCTTTGGTTCGGGACCACACAAGGGTCAAATATCAGATGTTTACATTACTATTCATAGCAGTAACAAAATTAGTTATGAAGTAGCGATGAAAATAATTTTATAGTTTGGGGTCACCACACATGAACTGTATTAAAGGGTCACAGCCTTGAGAAGGTGGAGAACTACTGCCTTAGACCCTTTTCTCCGCTGAGCTTTTTCCTAAGAGAAATGCTATTTTTATTAAATTGTTTTCATCCATTAGCCTTTAGGTCTCTCCAGTGCTTAGTATCATATCAAGTACATGCTAAAACCTACTAGAATAAAGAGACAAATGAGTTAAGTGTTCAGCTTGATTGGGGGCAACATGAGAAATTTCTGGGATATCCAAAGGATCTGATTGTGTTGCGTTTGTATAGAACACCCATAAAAGAAAAACAATTTCTAAATCAGTTGACATCTTCAAGTTACCAAGTTAAATTAGCCCTTAGGCTGCATGTCACACACATGCATGCATGGCCCACCCCATGGTAGCTTAACAGCAAAAACCATGTGCCCAGGTCATTTCTAGCCCGGGTTTAGATATCGATCCTTCCACATCCCAGCCTTGCAAAAATTACTGTGTCTCTCCAACCCCCCACCTTCTCTGTAAAGGGAGATGGGGGAAGATGAAATGAGACGACCCACAAGGTTGGATCTGAGTTGTTGGATGGATGAAATGAAGACAGAGTCTCAGTAACATGTTCTGAAGGTGTTCATGTTTCTTCATATAATTCCTCGTGTCCTAGAGTGAGGAACGGCAGCCATGTGGAAACATGTGACAATAACAGTTCTCGAACATTTTGGGTCCTGTGACCACTTCATCCTGCCCATCCTGCCTGGAGCTTACTGTTTTGTTTGTGATCATCTTATAACTAAACGGGGAGCAATTCGATAAAGCATCACTAATAAACTATTGGCCTGCACCAAAAGAATCAGGAAAACCCCAGGCAGGGCTATCTGAGCATCTTGGAAGAAAAGCAAAGGGACCTGATGGGGTCAGGAGGCTGCTCACCTTTACTTTGACTTCTCAGCAGGCCTGGAGCCTCACTGATAGGGGCCTCCTGATAAGAAGTTTCCCAGCATTCCCCTTGTTTCTGGGACAATGTGACAGTTCAAACCAGATCCAGACGAGACAGAACACGGAGTTTGAGGGGAAGATTAGTAAACTTCAAAAGCTTTTGAGGACTTGATAAGCCGGGGTGGGGGTGGGAATATTTATTTAAAAGCTTACAGTCCCTGAAAATATTCCATCTGAGCCCCTCGGTCCCCCACCTTCCTTCCCCTTGACCTTTTGGTGACCTTCTCTCAGCTCTTGAAGCATCTTGCCTTGGGTCAGCTTCATTCCCAGCCACAATACCAATTTTTGCCTAGTTAAGTTTCCAGAGACACAGCCTCTCCTGGGGTCCCTTGAGGGTTTAGAAAGAGAAGATCAACATTTACACTGGTAAAATACACTCAGCAGTGGAGAGGGCCTAATCTTTTTTACAACCCTCCACGGCAGCTGTGCGGCCTGACTTGCTCCCACCCAGCTCTTAGGCTGCTTGGAGAGAGCGACTCATCCCACAGTGAGTACCAAGACACTGGACCCCAAACTTGGAGAAAAAAAACTGATGGAAATCACGGGTGTCTCATAACCAGATTGGTGCAGTGAGTCTCATAGGATCAGGAACAGAAAGCAAGAGAGGAATACCATGGAGAAAAGGTCAGGGTTCAGAGATGGGTGATTAGGACAAACTCCACAGTCATGGGGAGAGGATGGACTCCACAGTGATGATGAGGAGAGGTTGAACTCCACAGTGATGGGGAGAGGATGGACTCCACAGTGATGACGGGGAGAGGATGGACTCCACAGTGATGACGGGGAGAGGATGGACTCCACAGTGATGGGGAGAGGATGAACTCCACAGTGATGGGGAGAGGATGGACTCCACAGTGATGATGGGGAGAGGATGGACTCCACAGTGATGGGGAGAGGATGGACTCCACAGTGATGACGGGGAGAGGATGGACTCCACAGTGATGGGGAGAGGATGGACTCCACAGTGATGACGGGGAGAGGATGGACTCCACAGTGATGACGGGGAGAGGATGGACTCCACAGTGATGACGGGGAGAGGATGGACTCCACAGTGATGACGGGGAGAGGATGGACTCCACAGTGATGGGGAGAGGATGGACTCCACAGTGATGACGGGGAGAGGATGGACTCCACAGTGATGGGGAGAGGATGGACTCCACAGTGATGGGGAGAGGATGGACTCCACAGTGATGGGGAGAGGATGGACTCCACAGTGATGGGGAGAGGATGGACTCCACAGTGATGGGGAGAGGATGGACTCCACAGTGATGGGGAGAGGATGGACTCCACAGTGATGGGGAGAGGATGGACTCCACAGTGATGGGGAGAGGATGAACTCCTTAGTGATGGGGAGAGGATGGACTCCACAGTGATGACAGGGGAGAGGATGGACTCCACAGTGATGGGGAGAGGATGGACTCCACAGTGATGGGGAGAGGATGAACTCCTTAGTGATGGGGATAAGTTGAATCCCATAGGTTTTGACAAAGGCAGGATACTCTTCACTGGGGGTC
The DNA here is from genome assembly GCF_007827085.1 of Peromyscus californicus insignis. Taxonomy (NCBI): domain Eukaryota; kingdom Metazoa; phylum Chordata; class Mammalia; order Rodentia; family Cricetidae; genus Peromyscus; species Peromyscus californicus. The sequence goes on from NW_026294447.1 coordinate 84,169,355, forward strand.
AAGGGATAAGAGGATAGTCTTTCCTGGCATTTGTCCCTCAAATAAAACTAACTAACCTCCCACAGTCTCTTCATCTTTTTTTTTCAGTGCTACACAGTAAATACAAGTTGAGTCAGTGCAGGTCCGACTGAACCTTGCCACAAATTAGAAGCACACACAAATGCATACCCAACAATGAAGAAGGTTTGTGGCTTAAGAAACAAACAAACCAGAAGATCTTTAAAACTACAACTCTGAAGTCACTCAGAGGTCAGTGTCAAAAATGCTTTAGAAAAAAAAATGAACCAGCGTTGCATAGACAAATCTTCCTTTTTTTTTCTCAAAAATGAATTTTTTAAAACAAGGCTTCAAAGTCACCCTCCCTACATCCATAATAAAATTTTACATTGTTATCATTTAGAACACTGCATACTCACCTCTAAATTCTGTAGCATAATCTGTGTTTTCTCCGTATAAGAGTAAGCTGTGGGTCTCTAAGTTCAAGGCCAGCCTGGCCTACATGATGAATTTCAGGCAGCTAGGGCTACTTAGTGAGATCCTATCTCAAAGAAGGAGGAGGAGGAGAAGGAGGAGGAGGAAAAGGAGGAAGGGGGAGAAGAAAGAAGAGGAGAGAAAAGAAAAAAAGTCAGAGAACGAAATAGTTGATTTCTTGATTGATTTTTTGGGTTTTTCGAGACAGGGTTTCTCTGTGTAGCTTTGGAGCCTGTCCTGGACTAGCTCTGTAGACCAGGCTGGCCTCGAACTCACAGAGATCCGCCTGGCTCTGCCTCCCGAGTGCTGGGATTACAGGCGTGCACCACCACCACCGCCCGGCCGAAGCAGTTGAGAAAAGATCAATACAAGGCAGGATGAGAATAAGACAATGTCTTCAAAACAGGGACGTAAGTACTCTGTAAGTATCACTGGTGTGTTGGATGAGAGTTGGAATATTATGGACTACCTGGACACATCTTCAAAGCATACCCTAAAATAAACAAGGTACAGAAATCACACAGCCCAACAACTGCTATTTATCAGTTTATAAACATGCAAACCTGACTATACCAGTCACGGTAAGTATGAGTGCTTACAGACCCGTATACAAAATGTAAACTCACAAAAAAATATAAATGCTGAGTCCACAGTGGTATGTCTCTCAAGAAAAGAAGTGGGTGGAGGAGATACTGGGGACACTCGGCTTTTTAAATCTGCTTCATTTCTTTTTAAAATCGATGTGAAACAGAACTAGTAAAAAAAAAATTTGAGAGGTTGCCCCGAGCAGCGCCTACTCTTTTGTTTTGTTTTGTTTCATGCTTCACAGCATGCCTGAAACATTTCATAAAATATGTTGAGTCTTGGGCAAAAGTTTTCAAGTGAAACAGCCAGGGGTTCCTGGAAGGACTTAGGTGGGCTTTGCAGGCCCAAGAGATACTGTCTTCCCCCAGCTCCATCCTGTCCTCACAGCCTTTGGTGAAGAGCGTGGGGGACTCCACCTCGTGTGAAGTCCCTCCACCCAGTGGGCTTGCAAAAACAGCCTGCATTGGTATCTAAACGCTTTTGTCAGGAACTCAAGGGAGGAAATGGTATTTAATAAGCCTCCGTCAGACTAAACACAGATCCTTGTAAGCCTGGCCTTCAACTGCCAATTCCAAATGGCAAATGGTTTTCTCCCTAGCACTGACACTTGTGAGCTCCAAAATGTGGGGTAAAACCATTCACCCCTCCAGGTCTTGGTGACCTTATCTAGGCCTAAATGACATCTGACATCTGAGTCTGAATAGTCAGTGGCTCTAATCTGAGAATGGAGGTCATGGACCAGATATAGATAGGCAACACATTTCATTCACCAACCGTAATTTAGTCTAGAGATGCAGGTTATCCTCACCAGGCCTATTCTGCCAAATGCACACCTCTTGTTACCTTCAGCAGCTCTAGAGAGCTCAAATCACCATGTAGACACTCTTGCCAAATTAAACACCTCCTTAAGATGCAAACTGTGCCTGGGAGTGTAATCCCACCTTCGAGTCCACCCTCTTCTAATTCGCACGGCTACTGTTAACACAGATGAGACTACTGAGTCCTAGAAAACCTGCAGGATCTGCTCAAAGTGACACTGTTCTCATGTGGGAAACCCAGCCTTCAAGACTCAGTCTTCAAAAGTTCAAGTTTAGACTATTTCAGTGACGAAATTGCCTCAACAGCAGTAGGTGGTGGGGGAGGTAGAACAGAATCCCAAGAGAGCAAAACCTGTTAAGGGAAGGATGGACTTAACCATTAGGTTTATACCCACAGGGAGCATAGAGAGAATGAATAAGGCTGAAAACTCCGTTCTCTATCACTTTGCCTGAGAACAGTTCCTTTCATAACTAGGAATTTCAAAACTACACAGACCGATGCAGGTTGAGAACAAGCTACCAAGGTAGGCATGACCATTATTACATATGTAATAATATGCAGGTTGAGAACAAGCTACCAAGGTAGGCATGACCGTTATTACATATGTAATAATATGCAGGTTGAGAACAAGCTACCAAGGTATGCATGACCGTTATTACATATGTAATAATATGCAGGTTGAGAACAAGCTACCAAGGTATGCATGACCGTTATTACATATGTAATAATATGCAGGTTGAGAACAAGCTACCAAGGTAGGCATGACCGTTATTACATATATATTTCCTCTCTAAATCTTCCTACCACAAGATCCAGCACACTAATTATATAAGAAATGATTGTATAAATGAACATTTAGAGTCATGGGCACCATATGTGGACAGTAGATGGCAATAAAGACGAAGAGGAGGATGACCAGGATGATGATGATGATGATGATGATGATGATGATGATGATGACTGAATGCCCAAGGTCACGCTGAAGGACCTTCTGAGTCCCCTCATGCAACCTGGCAGGCACCTCACTGTGCTGCCATTATTCATGATCTTTTCACTGCTTAAAATGGTTTCAACACGAACAAATTTGCTTTTACTCTGACCAAAGCGTTTGTTTTGTGCAAAAGGCATCGACAACAAATGTCATCATCCCTGTCCCTCTCCAAAGTCCCTGGCTGTGTCCCTAAGACAACAGCAGCTTCATAGCAGAGGCTGTCTCCAAGCTTCATGCCACTGTCTTATCAACCTTACTAACGTGTAGAAAGTTAGAGAAGGGAGTGGGTCAAGGCTACTGCGACATGGGATGCAAATAAAATAGACACTTGAAATAGAAACATAAGATGCTCACAGTCCTTTATGCCTTTTTAAGGGACTCAATTTCTTTTTCTATTTCCAATGTCCTAATATAAAGCAAATGTTCTCTTGCCCAGGATTGTCCCTTATAAAAGGAGTTGCACTGTATTAGATTCCTTACTAAAATCTTAGATAACATCATATTCTCTCCATGGATATTCCAAATGGAACACCCATATCTAAAGAGTCAAAGCTAACATTTACAATGAGAGAAAAGATGAAACATTTCTCTTTCTGGATCAGATGTTTGTCTTTTGGGATCTGTGTTACCATACTCAGAATGATTGTGTCCAACTCCATCCATTTATCTTCAAATTTCATAATTAAGTTTTGTCTTAACAGCTAAGTAATATTCCATTGCATAAATATACCACATTTTCATTATTTACTCATCAATTGATGGATACTAGGCCGTTTCCGTTCCCTAGCTACTATGAGTAGAGAATAATGGACAAGCATGAGCAGGCATCTTTATGTAAGACATAGAGTCCTCTAGGTAAATACTCAGGCATGATATAGCTGGATCATGTGGTAGTTCTGGTGCTAGCTTTCTAAGGAACTGCCACACCAGTTTCCAGTGAGGTGCCATAGATCCCCAAACAATACAGGATATGGATAATGCCATTAGTTACCCTCTAGTACTTGATGGTAAGACCCTATTGTTGAAGACGCCACATGAGTCATAGAACATGGAGCTAGTACTGACGTGGAAGCTTCATCCCTCCTGGATACCTTTCACAGAGCTTGAAGGTGTTGTGCACACTACCAGAAGCAAAAAGTAATCATTAGTCTTAAACATCTGTGAACCCTGCAAGATACAATAATGATTGCTCTAGCAAGACATGCCCACTGGCGCAATAGTGCCAAAAACATCATGTGGGTAACCAACCACTATCTGGTTGAATTTAAGTCCCGCTCCATAAAATGAAACCAGTACCTGGCACCATTGTCCAGCCAAGAACTTGTGGCTAAACAAGTCATGGGCCCTAGAGGAGAATCTACTACTGTTATTCTGCTAAATGAGATAGTATTCAACTGACTTCTAATGACTTGTGTATTAAATTAACTCATAATACATATCTCAACCTTCTTTAGAGAAGCGTCTACTTGCAGTCGATGGTGGTTAGCACAGAGACTTACAATTGGCCAAAGCACAGAGAAGAAAAAACTCCAGAATTCCCAGTCCTAAATGGAACATATGTACTACTATAAATCTATACTACAGCCCTTCCTCCCAAGGCTTAGGATCATTGCGGAAGAGGGTCAGAAAAAGTCTGAGATCCAGAGTCGGTGGATGACTACCGGAAACACTGTCTCCAGACACATCGGGGAGCTTGCAGGTATGACCTCACAGCAGCTGTGACAGCATGCCTAAGGCCCATGCAAGCTCAAGCCAAACCAAATCCCAACAGGAAGAAGGGAGGTGCTCTCGAAGTCTCACCCCTAGCAAAGAAGCTGTTAGTATTTGATACCCGACTGAAGAGGGAAACTCAGTTTTCTCTAAGAGTGTAGCCCTAGTAAATCGATCACACTCCAGTGGGTGCCAGGCGTTCGTATGAGCAACACAGATTGGACTTGATGGGAGTTTTTTAAAAAAAACACAAAAGGACAGAGAACAGCATTTTGTGGGTAAGCAAAGGGAGGTAGGTGGATCTGGAAGGAGTTCAAGGAGGCCATAAAATACGATCAAAACACGTTGTACAAAATTCTCAAAGAACTAACACAAAACTCTGTAAAGGACATGGGGCCTGACACAGCAGTTTCAGTGATTATGTTTAACAGGGTTCAAAGCCGCTATTTCTCCAGCAGCCCGGAAGTGGGGATGGAGAGCCCACAGATCCATGTGAGTTCACTCAAAGAGGAGTGAGGAAAGAAACACCCCCAGAAGGATTGCCTAAAACCTCTCCCTGAAGCGGAAAGTTAGAAACAGTAGTATTTCTACATTAATATGTCACTTTAGGTATGTTACTTTAAATATAGACGGCGCATCTTTGTTAATAAATTGGACATTAGCTGACATTTATCTATGTTCCTAAAAGTACGTTTAAAAACATTTTCAAGTTGGCCAAATGCTTTCCTTGGCTTTAATGGCCGTGTATTTAAGTAGGTGCTATGGCTAGTGGAGCATAATGGGACTTCATGTAAGAGCAAAGACAAATAAATCACTCGGAGCTTTTTAAGGAGGGAAAAGGGGCAGAGGCAGAGGAAATCGAGAGAAGAAAATTTAAAATCAAGAGCCAGTTTTCAAAAGTCTCACCGTCTGTCAGCTGCATTTGGGATCTGACTCACCCCGACCTTGTCCCCCCTCCTACCCTCTCCACCCCCCACCCTACCCTCTCCACCCCCCACCCTACCCTCTCCACCCCCCCACCCTACCCCCTCCATCCCCCACCCTGCCCCCTCCACCCACACCCTGCCCCCTCCACTCCCACCCCAACCCTGCCCCCTCTGCCCCCACCCTGCCCCCTCTGCCCCCACCCTGCCCCCTCCGCCCACACCCTGCATCCCTCCGCCCACACCCTGTCCCCTCCACCCCCACCCTGCCCCCTCCACCCTCACCCTTCCCCCTTTGGAATACATGGTCCAGAAGGCTCCCAGTCAAGCTGCTCTTGAAGACAGCTGGTCTGAAGCAAACCCCTCTCCTCCAGACTCCAGCCAGTGAAGCCTACAGAGACCATCATATTATGTTGTTTTGTTTCCAGTGTCCCTGAAAGAGTGAAGAGAGAGCTGGAGCCAGGAACTGTTACAGACAGGAGAAGTCAAAAGAAGGAAAAGTTCTCCGGATTTTGATTCTATATTCCATGTCAAAGACGCCATTTCCACCCCAAACCATAGAATTTTGAAACAAGGCAGGGGGGAAGCATGGAGGCCATACCTCTTAATCTATGAAGAGTAGGACAGTATCCCTTTACACACTTTTTATTTGTGTTCCCAATAAGAGGAATTTCCTTTAAGATCTCAGAAAAGCTTGGCAGACATTGTTCTCAGGCTAAGTAAAAGCAGCAGTCTTATCCCTATTGATGCTCAAATCAAGGTAACTTGAATGATCTTAATACCCTGTGCATCAGTCTGGGGGACTGCTGGCTCTGATTTGAAGTAAACATGTGCTCGCACATCGCTTGCATTACCACCTCCACCAGAGACATCTGCACTCCCCTCCCTGACTCCGTGTCATATGGCCACCATCAAAGGTCACCACAGTTGAAAAGCCATCTACAGGAAGTAAGCAGACCACAAATCACTGAGGAGAAGGGGGCTGTCAGACCCCAGCACACACCCCAGAAGTGAGCCCTACAGCCTAGCAGATCGTAAGCCAGCCTCAGGACCAGCTTCCTCCCTTTTAATTCTGTCATTTTTTAAGCCACAAATACATGAATAGATACTAAATAACACTCTGCATGAGATTTTTAAACTTAAAGAGTATATATAATTTTACTATGTTAAGTCAAAACTTTTTGTGTGTGTGTGTGTGTGTGTGTGTGTGTGTGCATGCATGAGTGTGGATAGTATATATATGTTCATGTGTGCATATTGTATATGTACTGTGTATGTGTGGTACATGTATATAGTATTTGTGATGTATAGTATAGTGAGAATAGAGTGAATTTGTTCATGTGTGCATAGTGTATAGGTAGTATGTATATGTGGTATGTGTATGATAGTATTTGTGATATGTGTGTGTATAATGTGTGTGGTGTGTGTATGTGTGTGTATGTGCATATGTGTTCATGTGTACATAGTGTATACATAGTACTTTCGGTATGTGTGTGTAGTGTGTGTATGTATGTGTGTAGTATTTGTGGTATATATATATATATAGTGTATGTGAATATGTGTGGTATTTGTGGTATATGTGCCTACAGTGTGTTTGAGTGTATTGAGTATGTGTGGTATTTGTGGTGTATGTGTGTATAGTGTATACGTGTATGTACTTGTGGCATATGAGTATATAGTGTATGTGAGTTAGTGTACTTGTGGTATATGTATGTAGAGTATGTGTATGTACTTGTGATATATGTGTGTGTGTATATATATAGTGTATGTACGTTTGTAGTACTTGTGTGTATGTGTGTATAGTATGGTTGAATGCATGCATTTGTGTGTGTGTGTGTGTTACTCAAAGCTGTAGATTTTCCTCAGGAGCATAACTCAGGATCCACAGAAAGATATGTCAGAATAGTGAAGCCCTAGCCCAAACTTTATGAGGAGACAATGTGACAAAGGATGAATGATCTCATAGAAAACCTCTCTTGGGGTGGATGCTCACACATAGTTATACAGTATAGACAAAGCTCTAGCCACTCTGAGCAACATTGAAGCAATAGACACATGTAGGATCCTGACTAGAAGGGAACTGACTCCTCATCAAACAGAAGCCAGCTAAAATGAAATGCGAGCTCCTAGAGGAGCCAGATCCACAGTCACATGACCAGTCTTTCATCACACAGACGAGTACCACATCAACCACAATGCACCATCTCCATCTCGGTTTGTGTGCCTAGACTCTGCAATGTTTGTGCAATTAAATCTTTACTTAATCATGCACATCTCAGAATGTAGCCAGTGATGGCGATTCCCTTCCTTTCTGACTTTTTAAAGGCTGAAATTTAATAACAAGTGAGGAAAGCATCCTGAGATGTATGTGCTCAGAACAGACAACACGCCCTAGGAGTCCCAACATTCTGGAAAGTTAAGGCAAAACTGCTTTGATTTCTAGGTCATTGTAGACTACCTAACTACACACTACGGTTTGAGTCTAGCCTGGGTTGCATTAACAAGACATATCTTCAGAAGTGTGTGTGTGTGTGTGTGTGTGTGTGTGTGTGTGTGTGTGTGTTTGAGAGAGAGAGAGAGAGAGAGAGAGAGAGAGAGAGAGAGAGAGAGAGAGAGAGAGAAGGGGGAACAGGATAAGGGACAAAGGAAGGGGAAGATTAATTCAGTAAATAAAGGGATGAAAGCTTGGAGAAGGAATGGCAGATCTAAATATTGATTGCAAGTGGTTTGGGCTCTGAGACCCCAGGCATTAGGCAACTAACATAGCTGTGGAAAGTCATGACTTATCTCTGAAATGCATCCAAGCAGATGTATTTGTAACAGGGACTAGGGAATGCATATTCAGGACTGGAATGGGGGCAGGAAAACCTGTAGAGCCATCAGGCTCTGTTACCATGAGAAGGTTTCATATGACAAGATGAGGCTGGACCCTTACTCCGGGAATCCTCTCACTGTTGAAAAGTAGACTTCTTCGTTGTCAATGCTTGGCTGGACAATGATATGCTGAGGCACGAAGTTGTGTTGCTTTTCACTGAGGAAGAAAAGACAGCAAAGAACAGAACATTGGCCAATGAGGCCCTGATTTCTGGTCTATGGGAAATGTGGTCTAAAACCTCCCCTGGCAAGAATATTCTCATGCCTGCCTCATGAGGTAGTCAAACCACAAAAGCTGTAATGTTGCTCTGACTCACACAAAAGGACAGATCTGCTTCTGGGCCTCATGAGGTCACCTCTAGCTGCTTGTTTAGGATTTTAACTTCTGGAATTAACATTTTTTTACTGCTTAGTGAAGAGAAAGAGAAAGATCGTTACCCCACATTACATGAAAACTTTAAATCATATTGTCTTTCTTATTTTATACTTTAGTTAATCCGCATGTCTTAATAGTTTTACATTTTCTTCATAGTTAAACCCATGCCTGAAATTACCTTCCCAGCTCACATCTATGGATAAGCAGGAAAAATTAATCACATTGGCTGAAAGTCAGGGAAATCTTGGTTCAAATCTATTTTCTGCCATTCATTAGCTTTATGACCTTTGGTGTGTTAATTAACCTCTGTGAGGCTATAATACCTTCTTTTCAGCATTGTGATTAAGGTTTAAATGATGGGGGAAATTAAGAGCATTTGAATGTGGTAACTGCCACACAGTAAATATATAATAAATGGTATTTTAAAGTATTTTGTATCTTTTCATCATGACCAGATTAGCAAAAACTTTAGAGTTTAACAATAGCAAGTGTTAACACAGATGTATAGCAACAGGACCTCCCATATCTAACTGCAGGGCAAGTGTGGCAGACGAAAGGCCCACATAATCTTTATGTGACAGAAAAAAAAAAAACTAGAATATCATTCCATTTATGTAGAGCAGGAAAAACTTAAGTAAATAATATTTTATATGTATATGTTATTTAAGTTAACGCAAAGGAAAAATAACACAAAATTCAGAGTAGTAGCCCACTCTGAGAGAGGGCAACAGAGGCCAGGAGGGACATCTCAGACTTTCAAAGGTGTTGTTAATGATGGTTTGATTGACAAGGCAGGTAGTGGGAGTCACAATGGTGAGAATTGACATTTCTTGAATGGGGATTGGTATCCTTTTCCTATAAAGGATAAGAGACTAAATATTTCAGGTTTTGTGGCTGGCCTAGAGTCTTTTCTATTGTTGTGATAAGACACCATAATTAAGGCACTAATAAAGGAGAGCATTTCTTTAGGGCTAACAGTTTCAGAGTGAGTCCACGACCATCATGGCATGGAGCAGGGCAGAAGGCAGGCAGGCATGGCACTGGAGCAGTAGCTGAGAACTTACATCTTGAGCCACAAGCATGAGGCAGAGATGCTATCTGGGAATGACATGGGCTTTTGAAACCTCAAAGTCCAACCTCTTCCAACAAGGCCACACCTCCTCCTCCTGCCCAAACAGTTCCACCAACTGGGGATCAGGTATTCAAACATATGAGTGAGTCTTTGGGGGCCATTCTCATTCAAACCACTACAGTAAACCACAATCTCTCTAGTATTATTATTATTATTATTATTATTATTATTATTATTATCATTATTATTTAGGTTTCCTTTCACAATCCTTTTAAAATATAACTAGAACACAAAATGGCTTAAAAAAATAAAGGAATGCATTGCCAAGCCTGATGACCCCTGAATTCACTATGTGACCCACGTGTGGTAAAAGGAAAGAACCAAATCCTGAAAGTGGTCCTCTGACCTCCACATGTGTGCATAGCACAGGCACATGTGTGTACACAGACATACATGCAAAAATAAATGAGCTAATGTTAAAAATAAAAAGCTTAGGGCTGGAGAGATGGCTCAGAAGTAAAGAGCACTGACTGCTCTTCCAGAGGTCCTGAGTTCAATTCCCAGCACATACATGGCAGCTCACAACTGTTTACAACTATAGTCCCATGGGATCCAGTGCCCTCTTTTGGTGTGCAGATGTACATGCAGACAAAACGCTCATATACATGAGGTACATGAATAAATGAATATTAAATAAATTAAAAGTTTATAGAAAATATGTTAAAACCTTCTTACAAAACTTAGCTCTAGGCCAAACCTTGCCGAACCCTGATTTTAACTGTTTATCTATGTTAAACCATCTTTGGGATCCATGATTGACTTTTACACACACACACACACACACACACACACACACACACACACACACACCCCAAATAAAACGAAAAATGAAGCAGACCGTTTTCAGATAAAGCACACATCTTCTTAACCCAGATCCAAAGTCCATCCAACAAGCCTTTGCTCTCTTGGCAGCCCCTCTTGGACTCATCTCAACGTAAGAATAGAAATTCCATTTTCCCTGTTTCTAAAGAAAAAGGAAGGCAATGAAATATTTGCTCTGAAACCCTTGGGCACTCTAAACAGACCGGAAACAAACTCTAAACGTCAAAGTCAATACTGTAGTCATAGCTAATACTGGGTCTTGGGCAGCAGAGGTCACAGTCAAAATAATGATAACAACCATTGAATAAAGCCGTGAACTGAGTGTCTGCTCCTAAGTGAGAGCCCTAGTATGTGCCAAGTACGGGTATCAGACATGTAATGGCATCCGATCATTCACAACCATCTCATGTGGTAGCTAATGTATTCCCCCAGTTTTATCACGGTGAAAACTGAGGCATGTATTCGAGGTCACATACCTGGGAGGTGATGGGGCCAGCATTCACACCTGGGCAGCTGGGTCTGGAACTTACTCTCCTACCGTGAGGCTGTTCTAATTGTTTAGTATACCGGTCTCCTACCAGGAATGAAATGGTATTTTTATCCTCATTCTACAGATACAGAGGGTGGCTATGCCACTGTCCCTGCCCAAGCAGCTTAACTGGAGGCTTGGATGGCGGCTGCTGCTACTTGTGCCGGTGACATCCTGCATTTTACAAATCTCAGCTTGTTAGTGGCAGGAAAAGATCTTCTGAATAAAAGTAGGTCCACCTTTCACCCACAACAACAGACCACAGTGGTTCGTCAGACCACATGGAAATAACTATATCCTACCTTCAGGGAAGCACCAGACTTGGCCTTGGGGAAATAAGCAGGTCCTAGAAGTCATTTCTGAGATAAGGATATTGGATATAAGAACCTCGATAGTTATAAAATGGAATATTAACCAGTCTCATTCAAGCAAAGCCAGAATGTAACATGGTCATTGCTGTTTCCTGACCCAGAATTTTGAACCAGCTACTGTGTGGCACAACCCTTTCTAGATGCTAAAACATGTGACTCACATGCTACAATCCTCCTTCAAGGGCTGGGGTGTCTCCCCTGGCCCTCCGCAGAATGCGGCTGCAAGAGTTCAATGGAGAAGATCCAGGTCTTTAGGCAGAGGCAGAGGAATAACAGAGGTATGACAGACATGGAAGAGGGGCCACACTGCCAGCCACAGGGACACCCCTACCCTGCAGCTGTGGCAAAAGGCAGAACCATACCCGTCTATGACTATCTTCAGGATGGGGGATCCTATTTAAGCAAGAGTTTACAACAATTGCCATTCTCCTGAGCGTGGGGTGGGAGTGTGGTTCGAAATGAGTACTTTTGGGGAAAACACCCCCTCAAATACAAATCTTCATTCAGAAACTTCGAAAGTTTCTCTTTTGTGTTAGAGATGGCCCAGTTAGTCAGTAAAGTGCTTGCCTTTGTGCACAAGGATCTTACTTTGACCCACGGGCATGGCGATTGTGTTTGTAATCCCATCACTGGGAAGGTGGAGACAGGCAGACACACAGAGGCCTGCATACCCATGAACACATCCATCACACACAGAGACACAAGAGCTCATGTCATATAAAAATACATATCTGGCTGGGCGGTGGTGGCGCACGCCTTTAATCCCAGCACTCGGGAGGCAGAGCCAGGCGGATCTCTGTGAGTTCGAGGCCAGCCTGGACTACCAAGTGAGTTCCAGGAAAGGCGCAAAGCTACACAGAGAAACCCTGTCTCGAAAAACCAAAAAAAAAAAAAAAAAATACATATCTACTTTAAATCATGATAGCTTTTCTCCATCTATCTTCAGCCTGAGCAAATTCTCCCAACTGTACTGACCAAGCAGACCTCCATTGGCATTCTTGGCTTTACTATGTGGATGTTGTAGAAGGAAGGAAGGGAGAAAGGCCACGTACCAGAGTGTCACCAGGGAGACTGCGAAGACTTTGGTCAACAGTGTCTTCCACTACCAAGTATTTCTATACTGAAGAAATCTGTTTCTGTCTTGGAAAATTTTGGAGGCCTAAGTCCTTAAGACTTGGGAAGCCAGGTGGTGGTGGTGCATGCCTTTAATCCCAGCACTCAGGAGGCAGTTTTGAAGCCAGTCTGGTCTACAAAGTGAGTTCCAGGACAGCCAGGGCTGCACAGAGAAACCCTGTTTCCAGAAGAAAAAAAAAATTCTTGGGGTGTGGTGGTATTTTACTTGTACTGAAATGTGATTTTAATTGTATGTTAATAAATAAAGTTGTCTGGGGGTCAGAGCTATTAAAGCCATAGCAAGTGCATGGCGGCGGTGGCGCATGCCTTTAAGGACCTGGAGGGCGGTACATTCAGGCAGTGACGAGGCAGTCACATGTTTGGGTTTACAACCAATGAGAAGGCAGAACAGCTAGACTATATAAAGACACACACAGGAAGTAGGTCCCTTTTTCGGAGAGCTCTCTTGGCTGAAGAGGATCCCTGAATCAGGAAGGGTGAGGCTCTTAGCTCTGACCTCTTGGCTTTCTTCTCTGAATCGGCTCTGTGTTTCTTATTTAATAAGACCGTTGGTTACATCTACATTGGGGAAAGGAGCTCAGAGAAGCATCAGGCACATGCAGAGGGAGGGGGCCATGTAACAAACGGTTCCAAAGCTGTCGGCTTGTGGGTCCCAGGGAATTTACATACTCATGCTCATCCTGGCACTAGCTAGCTCCTAAATCCTCCTCTCCCCAGCTGCTCTTCTCAGCGAAGAACCTACATGCACTCAATTTGGCCTTGCCCAAGCCAGCCTCTAAAGTCACAAGAATCTATTCTTCCTCAGGTGAATAGCCCAGATTGGCCGTAAACCCTCCACAAAGACAGCAACCAACTCTCAAACAAAGCCCCACTTCAAAACAAGCCTTCTGGCCAAATCCTACCCAGGCCTGTCCACACGTTCAACCTTGGGCCTCTGCTACGTGCAACCCACACAATGAGTCTCTGCTCGGGGCAGGTTCTAGTCTCTCAGCAATGGCTATGCAACTCGCAACTCTAACGAGGTGTCGGGATCACTGGAAGGGCTTAGAATGCGGCATCCTTGACCTCAGCCTGACAAGTGTGGTATCCAAGAGTGGGGCCCACGAATACAGAAGTATTTTTAAAGTGCCCCAGGTTGAGAGCAGTGTCTTTGGTCCAGTTTGTCACGGATGTCACAGCTCAGGGGGATCTAAAATTAACTCATCCTCAGGATTGAATGAGCAAGAAGGTTTTGTTGCATTTGAACTGGACTCTCGTCTAAAGGAAGGAAGGAATGCCTAAGAGTGGGAATGCGGATACAGCAACAGGACCTGCAGAACTTGTTTCTATGAGAATATACAAATAGCGTGTGTATATCAAACATCCCGTTTCTTACGTATTCTGCTCCATTGTCTCCATAGCATCACTGTATTGTAAGGCCACAAGCCCTGGCCTTAGACGAAGAGTTTGTTCACCAGGTTTACAGGTGGCCTCTATTTACTTAAAGTCCCATCTGAGCTCTTTTTAGACACAATAAGACCACAACTAAAACCAAAGAAGAGCAAAGGAAAACCCCAAACCAGTGGTACTTCAACCTTGACTTTTTTTTTTCCAAAAAATGAATAACCTCCTTATGAATTAGTCACTGAAATTTGAAAATTAGTACAGATGAGTTCTTCTGCGGGGATTCTTCTGTAGTAGATGGCTCTTCCACAGGGTCACTAGAAGGCAATATGCAAGACTCCAGTTGAATAGAATCCATAGCTAAGGGATGCTAAGAACATCAATACACAGTTGAGGGGTTGGGGAGTACGGAAGGCAAAGGATAGTGCCTGCCAAGATCTTTCTGGAGTTCTCCACTTGGGCTCCAGCGCGATGCCATGGCAGGGTGGCAGAGCTCCTTACCCACTGATTTCCAATCTGAATATTGCTCACTAAAGATCTGCTCTGTGTGCAAGCAAAGCTCCAGGGCTTTCGAGTGGGACCCACTCCCAGCAGCTTGTTCAGAATTCTTGAAGACAGTCCCGTGCTAACTCTCCCAGGGCCCGGACTCGGGGTAGAGAGAATAAGAGTCCTGGAACGGGATGGGGGATTTGATGCTTTACAATCTCAATAGCAAGACTCCCCAAACCACCTAGATCTTGTTACAAATCAGTGGATTTCTCTTACTCCCTTAGGTAGGGAGGTGGGGAGTCTGGTTACTGTAGGAAGAAGAGGGACGATCGTGCAGCCCCAGAGCTGGGAATGAAGAAACTGAGGAAAAGGATGTGATTAAGCTGGGCGGTGGTGTCACATGCCTTTAATCCCAGCACTTGGGAGGCAGAACCAGGCGGATCTCTGTGAGTTCAAGGCCAGCCTGGTCTACAAAGCGAGTTTCAGGACAGGCACCAAAACAACACAGAGAAATCCTGTCTCAAGAGAAAAAAAAAAAAAAAAAAAAAAAAAAGGATATGATCAAATAAGCCAGAGGGAAGGAAGGTTGCAAACCAAAGTAGAATATAAAGAAATGTTCCTCAATTCATTCAATAAATACTTGAGCCCCCCCTCCTCAAGGTCCACACTCCTCAGGGAGGCAGGCTGAATGCAAGCCATCCCACAGGGCTCTTCTCTCCAATACCAGCCTTCATTCCATTGGGGTCTCCCTACCACCACATCTCCTTTCTCATCCTTGATGACTCCCCGTCCAAGAGCTCAGAGGAACTAGACAAAGATACAGCTTTCGACCTCGAATGAGGATCTCATTCCCCACAGAAATAGTTAGGTATTGCTGTAGCTTCTAACTGCTGTTTCTAACATTTCAAACATTCTATGGAAAATGTACTTTCAATTCCCAACAACCTGTTTACGAATTGTCTTTCAGAACCAAAGAGGTTTATGGATTGGACATTGCTTCTGCAGGGTGAACTCGTGAGGAACGGTGAACAAAAGGAGGGCTACAGAGGGTGTTTGGCATGAAGTATCCATGTCTTGGAAGCAAACAGCAAGACGAGGGATTTGAAAGTCTGTAATTACAATATATAGCTTCCGGCTTTCTGATCTGTTCAGTCACAGTTGGGTGTGTGAATTCCTACTTCCTTGCCTACACTTGACTCTTGACAGTTTCAGGCCTTGTTGAACTTACTTCTGTTGGTTACATCCTCACCAGGAAGGTTATTCTGTTAAACAGTAACGTTTTAATAGAAAAATGGGAACCTCTGGCATGAGTTACCATCCTGCCCATAAAACCTGCGATGGCCTCGGGAGACATGCCAGATTGCGTGGCCTCCTTCGCTTCTCCAAACTTGTCTCAAGCGACTCTACGTGGCATAGAGGTCCTTTGGCCAGCTTTTTGAGAGGACCCTGCCCCTGCCTGCCAAACCTTCACTCAGCCACCCTCCTTTGCTTCTTCCTTTCGCTTGAAATCATGTTTTCTATTAGTGCGTAATACTGAGGTCATGCTCGTGGCCACACTCAACTCCCCAACCTTGACAGCTGATGCTAGCTCCAAATAGAAATAAAACCTAGTGAGCTGGTGCTGTTTTCTGAGCCTGAGATAAACACCAGAGCCACAGTTGTTGCGTGTTTACAAGGTTTCCATTAGAAATGCACATCTGTCATCTCTCCAGCCTCTAAAAAGCCAATTTTCTCCTCAAAACACACTATGAGCTTTAACGTAAAAGAAGCATTACTGGGATTGTTTAGCTGGAACTACTACACCCAGAACTTAATAGACTTGTTTTATGGAGTTAAACAACGTGTTACTGATTTGAATTTAAAAAAAAAAAAGAAATTAAAGCCGGCCATTTGTGGCTTATGTCCTCAGCTTGGGGTGAGGCTGGGCCCCAGCTGTCTGTGGCAACGCTTTTGTGCTCAGCCTTCGAAAGCTCAGGAAATATACAGAATCAGCAGTTCTGTAGAGCCGTTATCTCCATCAGCTGGTCCTGGGCCCCAGTTCTTTCTGATAACGGAGGCCTACTAGGAGAGAGTTTTGCCAGCCCAGACGTTCAGTGAAGGTAAACACAGCTTCTCCGCTACCCAGATATGCGGCTTTGAGCAAAGCAATTAACTGAGCCGGATTTCCCCATCAGTAAAGCGGTCACAACGGTGATATCTGCCTTATGACACCTTTAGGTCATGCTTGTAGGATGGAGAAAGGAAGGGAATCCGACCTGGCACTGCTTTCTTGCTGAGTGACGGTGTTCTTGCCCTTAAGGACGGAATTAGTCATAGACCTGTTGCATTTGCCTAGCCACATTCCTTCCATGGTCACCTCCTCCAGTAACTGCTAAGGACGCTGGCAGACGCCTCATCGTTGAATGGCAGTTGTCAGGCTCAGGAGTCTGTTTCTTCTGTGCACTTAGTGTGCTCACACGTTCTCAGATCGAGTTTCCAACAAGCGTGAACAGAATGCTAACTGCACTGTCTCCGCCAGTCATTGTCTTCTAGCTTCTCCAAGGCGACCAGAGAAATAAAAGCAAGGAGGGATGGCGGGAAGAGAGGCGGGGGAGGGAGGTCTAAAGGGAGCTGGACAGGCTCTGAGGGTGTCGGAACAGACAGTATGGTAGTCACAGTCTGTACCTCTGTTTCCAAGCTGGACTGTCTCTAACCCTAGTTCTCTGAGCCAGTGGGTGACGTGCCCCATCCCTGGGAAAAGTCAAAGCCAGCAACCCCATTTTTCCCTATCAAGTCAAACTTCTTCCCAAGCCAGCAGCTCAAGCCTCTACTTAGATATGAAATGGCATGCCTTTGTTTCCAATTTCCACGGCCCATTGCAAGACGTCATTTGCATGGGAAGAAAATAAAGGAAAAATAAAAACATGGCTCCTTGAGTTTGACAGACATTGGATTGGAAAGAAGAGGGCAGTGCCCCACAGATCCATGGTTCCCCTGGGTGGCGGGGAAGGGGAGGCGGCAGACAATAAGGCGGTCCCATCCAACAAAACGGAGGCCATGATAGATTCACACATAACGCCCCCTGAACCATTTCAGGGACACAATCAAGCAAAGCTGCATCCCTGCTGCCCCTGTCCCTGGCAGCCTGAGGAAACAACAGCATTGAGGACCTCCGAAGTCCTGTGAGTCTGTGAGGGACCCTGGGTGGTGAACATAGGAAGCTCTGCTCCTGCGGGGATAGTCAGTGCCGTCTGAGTGACTTTCCACTCTGTCCTGCTCACAAATCCAACTCTCACTGTGTCAGAACTTCCTCAGCAGATGTTCTACTGACCCTGGACTGTCCCATCAGCCCTCCGAGGCTATAGGAGACATTGGCTTTGGTCCAAAGATAAACAACACCCTGACTCATTTAAACTCTGAAAACATCTGTCTGATGAAGCTGCTTTGAAACATTGCCAAAATTCTCCATACTGTCTTGTTTGTTCGCCACACCCACTGAGCCCTCCCCCCAATACTGAGCGAGTTCTCCTGAGATCTCGGGAAGGATGGATCGGCTACATGCTATGAGAAAGGAGACCAGACCTGTTCCTAATTAAAACAAAAACCAAGGACGCCTAGGGTACCAGCTGATATTATCTGTCCCTTGACACAGCGTAGCCCGGTCTGGCCTCCAACCAGTGATCCTCCTTGTTGGTTACTCATGGCGCTCTTACCCTGCGAGGAAACGTCACGAAACACGACAGAATCCACTAACAAGAGTTTTATTAAGATAAGGGAGAAAGACAGATGTGCACAGGCCTGTGGAAAAGACACATGAGTAAAGATGGAGTCGGTAATCATGGCGCCCGCTTATAAAGGCTGGGCCGCGCCTGCGCACACAGGCCCGTGGGGCTATTCCACGCATGCGCGTGGATCACATGGTTGTGCTGCGTGCTTTATGCAACCACACAAAGCCACGGGGACCTGGTCACGCAAGATGTTTTGACCCGGAAATGGCTAGGCGGAAATGACTAGGTCCACTGGGCATGCGCAACCATGCCCAACCGTGGGGGTGTGTTGTGAATCCATATCATCACTCCTGCCTCGGCTTGCTGAATGTTGGGATTACAGGAATATGGCACGGGCTTGGTTATAGATTTTAAAGCTGGTCATTTTCGTACTTTACAGATTGGCATCCCATTCCTAGATATAGACCCAAGAGAAATGCTTGCCAGTATATACTAGGGGAAACAGAAGAGTATCTACACGTTAAACAGCATAATACTGACAACCACATACCAATCAACAGTTGGATGGACAAACGCTAATAATAGCAATGTAATGAAGTATTATGCAACAGTGAAAATAAATGAAATACAAATATGAACAAGACAGAAAACAATTAGTACTATAATGCTAAGTAAAAAAAGAAAGACTTGATGTATTATACAGCCTTAAAACATGACTAAAATTAAATAACATATTGTCATGAACCAATAACATATTGTCATGAACCATGAAGAATGAAAAAAAAAATCAGGTGAATAATACATACCTCTAGGCATGAGATTAAGGAAGAGCATTTGGATTCTGGTGTAAGCCATTGAATAGGTTCTAATTTGGGCCTAGGTAATGACTATGCAGGGGTTCGTGGTAGCAATTAAGTATCGTGCATAAAACCAAGAATGGCGGTGTATGCCTGCAATCCCAGAACTCAGGAGATAAAAGTCATCCTCAGCTCCATATTAAGTTTGAGGCTAGTCTGGGATACGTGAGCCCGTCTTTAGAAAATAAAATGAAATAAAATCAAAAAATAAGATAAAAAAACACACATATATAAAGTGATACTATATTAAGTGAATGAATGAGCAATTGTCCAATGAAAGCTCACTGAGCCTCTGTGTCAGATAGAAACCTAACAGGGACATGTGTGTAGCAGAGGTTGGGAAGGTTCAATACTTCTCAGGTGGCTCCCTCACTGTTTCTCTCCCAGCATGCTCTGAAGTCACTCGTCACAATAAAATCAAGCTACCATTCAAGATAGCATCTCACACAGAGAAAAAAGAAAAGTCCCAAGAACTCATGACCTCTTCTTTAGTGCCATTCTGTCAATGACAGCTTTGTCGGGTCTTAGCACAGCAGAGTGACAAATCAGTCATTCTTTGTTCTTCGTTTGTTTTGCTGGTCTTGGGTAATATTTAAGCATTACTGCACAATAAACCTGCCTTCTTGCTTGTTGCAACAAATCAGCTTAGCTTCCGTCCCCTTTCTGAGCTACTGTGGCCACACCAGCTTCCTGGAGGTCTCCTTACAGCTGGCCTGGCTGGCATCCCCTAGCAACAGAGGGGCCACATGAAGTAAGCCAGAAGTCGGGCAGTGGCACGGCCTTCCTCTTCGGAGCTTATCCAGAGTGGCTTACCAGGCCCTTCCCTCTGTCCACCCCTACCCCTTAGCCGAGTAGATTCATCAACACCCCCCCCCCATAAGTGAACAGATGGAATTGGTTATGACAACATGGTTCTGTTTCATTAGCATTTTCAAATCACTCAGACAAAAGTAAAACTCTCAACACTAAAACAATAGCTTGATTTAGGACTGTTTAGTCTGTGTGTTAAAAAAAAATGTGACCACCAAGCTAACTATGTGTGCTAAAAGTAGATTTTTTTTTGCACTATTCCCCCTCTGTAATGAATATAATGAGTCTCTGCCCTCTAAAAGCTGAATTTCCATCCAGAAACCTCAGGTCTTCTCTTTGTTAGTCTCACACAAAGAGCATGAATATTATTCGGGGGTTCCATGTGGCCAGTGTCAAGATTTGGGACCTTACAGCAAAGGGGTCATCAAGAATGTTCCAGAAGTCTATGACTGATAAGAAATGGACACAGATACCTACTCCTGAACACTCCTGCCTCCATCTTCACCAACATCTGCAGAGCAAGGTGCACCATGTGTGCTTGCTTTGAACAAAACGATACTCTGGAGCTCTGAATCTTCTGGGTAGAAAAACCAAAATGCCCGGCAGACAGGCTGTAGCACTTCATTTGCACAAACCCAGCTGTAACGCTCTGATAAGACAAGAACCCTGGGCACGAAAAGTGAGTCACTGGTGCGGCGTGCTAGGGTGAGAGGCTCTTCACGAGGGCATGGGTGCTTCTGGACAAGCCAGGTCACTGCATATGATCACTGAGATCCCTTTACCATCTCGGGAGAGTGCTGAGAAAGTGCTTTAGGTCTGTCCTCTCCACCCCAGTATTCCATCCCACATCCGTGTCTCCCTATAGCCTTAAAAGACCCCCTCCCCATTCCCCAACATACTCAGATCACCCACCATACCAGAACTTTACCTTTGCTTAGTCAAACCAATAGCCTGGCTTGAGGGAGAAAAGGGCAGAGAGATGTTTTGGTTGACTACGCAGAAGAACAGGCAATCTTGTACTGGTGGCCATATTGACTTTTATTTGCTCTGTTCCATTATTTCTTGCCATGACAAGAATCACTCTCTCTCTCTCTCTCTCTCTCTCTCTCTCTCTCTCTCTCTCTCTCTCTCTCTCTCTCAGACATAAGCAATCCCTTAACCACACACCTGTAAGCCTGCGTCTTGATGGCATATCTTAAAGCAGTACTGAGGGTGGAAATTCTGGCAAGCTCCACTCAGGTTATCTGTCTCCACCCACCCCATCCTCATACATCTGACTCTGCAAGATGCTCAAACCAGTTCAGAATGGCCCCCATCAGAGCACTCCTCTACCTCCCCCAAGCTCAAGTAATTGAAGAAGAAGAAAAAAACATCATGTGACAGTACCTTCAGCCTTCTAGAAGTGGGAGATTGATGGTTTGGGATTCCACCTGTCTCGGCCACCCACTGTGTGCTTTCCAAATGCACCTCTCTGCAAGCGGTTGTGGAATGCTTCTGGGAAGGCAGAAATGAATCAAGGTTGGCAGGAACCTGTCGAGTAATAGATCAACGAGGCCTCCTGAAATACGCCAGGCTGGTACAATCCCTATGACAGCTGAGACAGAAAACTATCGCAGGACTGATGACATTTTCTAAGACACCATGTCTGAAAGCTAATATTGTTTAATCCTCGCTATTATGCCTAGTGTTGACCACAGGTTTCATGGCTCTGTTAAACATCAATCAGTTACACTGCATGCTAGGCCCGATGCAGCTGGTGGTCTCCATTCCACAAGGGTACCGGCAGCCTAATATTGTGCAAATAAAAGAAAAGGCTGAGACCCACTCCCTCTGGCCCACTCTCGGTGTACAGAAAATAATTATCTCCTTCTCTTCCTTGTCTTCTGTAGACAATTCTGTGCAATCCCTTAAGCCTTAGATGCTACCTAGGGTTGTTAAACAATTGCTTCTGAAATCTGAACATCTCAATTCCAGTAACGTTGAGCTTTGATGATGGTTAAAATAACCCCGAATGGGGTCTGTTGGTCTTCCTATTAACACACGAGTGCTCTCTGGACACACTGACCTTCTGGAGTGAGAGGGGCAGGCACTTCGTCTGAACGAGTTGAAAAGAAGTCTAGGTTTTGCAGACATTGTTGTAAGGCCACAAAGAGGGCACGCAGTGTCTCCTCCATGCATGCTAAGACAACAAGCAATACACAGCAAGATGGATTGTTTGACAAAGATAGAGTCCGAGTCTGGCACAACACAGACAACAAGAAATGTGATTGGTTTATCTCTCCGGGGAAAACCCTTCGTTACCTTTCCTGAGAATGCCCCCGTGGCACACTGGTGAGGCACAGCATCTGATGTGTGTGCTGTATGCCACAAGTGCTTGTTGGCGGGCTTAAGAAACGAGACGTCCCTCAGTGCACCTCACCGGAAGCCAGGCCACAGCTGCTAATATTAGATTACATTCTAATTATTTCCTTTACATCCTCTTCACACCATCATTCCAAGAGCAACAGATCGGGGGTTGTCCCCTGAATACTAATGCTACTGTTCATCAGTATTCTGGAGTTCATTTGTGAGGCTCCACGGACAGAGAGACCAACCACAGGAAGCGGAAAAAATGGAAATCCAGGCTGTTCGATATCACATTAGCATGTTTCTTCCTACTGTGGTTACAGAAAGTCACTTCCCGGTTGTCTCACATGAATAGCTCCTTTACCACTTATCAATATGGATGAAGCCCAAGCCCCTCACCTTATGCAAAATTGAAAAAGTGAATAGGCCTTTCTTTGAAAAATAAAAGCAGGCAATTAAAGCACCTCTGCACCCTTTCCTTTGTAAAAAGCAGCTGCTCCTGTCAAGTTACTGTATCACTTAAAACGTACTGCCAGCCTACCCACATCAGGACCACACGAGGGGCTTCCTTGGGAAACGAGAGGCTAAACGCTAAAACACATGGAGAATGAGTGATACGTGAAAGGAAAAACCGATGCCTCCTCCCTCGGAGAGGGCTGCAGCTCACACCACCTGGGTGGGCCTCCTGACAGGAGGACAGCTCCCAAGATGCCATAAGAGCCAGCCAGGAGGCAAGCGGTCACCAAAATGACCTAGGGGAGGAAAGGTAGAATGAGGTACCACGAGAAATACTCATTTCAGCATTTTAAATTTTACCTTCCAATCAGAGGCTCACCCCATTTTTGAATGGGTCAAGATAATGAACTACTTTTAGGGATCATTTTTATTATTTTAGTGTACAGAAAATTGAGCAGTGTGTATTTAACTCAGTGTAGTGGCACGTTCTTTATCCTCCGTCTTTTTCAGAGGCGGCTTATACCACAGATTTGAAACCTAGAAGGGGTCCCATGATGTGGAAACTTTACAGTTATCACTGTAGTTCTTCCTAATAGTTTCCCCCAACTTAGCCAAAGCTCCCAGATCTTCCAACCTAGCCTACATGACAACACAGTGGTACACATCTTCTGGTAAACGGAAGACCCAGTCTAGACTCCCATGATGTGGGATCTCCATCTTTAAGGCAAGTGATAAGACACAACTCAATGGGATCTATGCCCTGTGCAGCTGAAAGCTGAGATATGCCCAGACGGTGACAGCGTGAACTCCTACTCAAAGGACACTCCCCTTGCTGGCAGCCTGGCTGCTTCCCTTTCTGTGTCTTGTTCAACTCTTATCAGCCAGCATAAGTAGCTGGTTAGCTGTCTGGTTGGTAGCTGTAGGCCAGGGTGAACTGGTTAATCCCATGAGGCACTTGCAGCTGCGCACAGAGGGACTCCTTTGCTTTTGCAATGGAATATGATGGAACCCTGTGATAAAATGGGTCAGGTCCTTTGCGGCTAGCCGTCCTATGCACAGCTGGAATTCTCTGGCCTTTTCTCAAACTGGGGACTTGCTTTCTTCATTATAGTGGGAGTCAGGGCTACCTTTCACCTAGTAGCTTTCATTTTTTTTAGTATCTTGGGCAATTAGAAAGAAAGATTAGGCTACTAAGTTGCCAGGTTTCCTTCCTGGCACGTAATCACTCAGGTCAGAGAAGACGGGGGACAGTCTTTATGTGTATATATGTGTGCATGTGGAGGCCCAAAGTTCCCAGTGTCATCTTCAGGAAGGCCATGTACCTCTTTTGAGACAGCATTTCTCATTGCCCTGAAGCTCATCAGCTAAGCTAGACTGGCTTGGACACAGAGCCGCAGAGACCCGTATGTCCCTGCTTCTCCGGTACCGGGGTTCCAAGTGTGTGGGTCGTGGGAATCCAGCTCAGGTCCCCGCACTTGGAAGGCAAACATTTTACTCACTGAGCCATCCCCCCGTGCCTGACAGATATGTATACGTAACTGTGAGCTCACCGTTCCAACAATCCACCGTGCTCTGTCCGGGCAAGCGCTCAGTGAAAATCGGCTTCTGGTGATAGACAAACTATTAGTTGAGTTGTGATTAAATGACTCTCTTCTTTCAGACACCCTTCTAAGTCATTTTAAACATTATGTCTCACGATTATCGAACAATCATCTAAAATAGGTAGAACTTCTTATAAAGAACACCAGCTGGGAACAACTGAGGAGCTTGCCCAGACTTACGGTGTGAATAAATGACAGACAGGCTTGAGCCAGGCTGTAGGACTCCAAAGCCCTTCCCACTCTTTTTAGGACACTAACAAACCTTATGAGAGCAAGCTTTGCTGAGTTCACTGGGATTACGAGGCCAATAAAAATGAGGCAAGACAAAAACGTAAAATGTGAGTGAAACGCAGATCGCTCCAGGACAGGGGAAAGTCAGATTCGGAATCGCCAACTGTTACAACACTTACCATTAGGCATAAGTACCCTGGCCTGGGCACTAAGGGTCAGCAAAGGAAGCCATCAAGAAACTATCATTCAGGCTCAGTGGGTGAAGTTACAAAGCCTTACTAACAACCAGAGTTTGACTCCCCAGGACTCTTACGGTGGAAGGAAAGAAGGTACTCCCATAAGTTGTCCTCTGGCCTCCATACAAGAGCCACGGCACACATGCACCCACACACATACTCGCAGATCTACACAGTACATTTTTAAAACATCATTTTAAAAAGCAACTGACATGCGAGTTAATGTCAAAGACAGGCATATAATCTCCTGCAGGTTTTTAAGCCTTGGGAATCAGGAAACCTGAGTTTTCTCCTGGAATAGTGTTAAAAACTGTGTCCGTCAGAAGAATCTTGACTAGCCTGCCCTCTGTTCTTTGCCTTGATGGGGAAAGGATTTGGTTTTATACAGTTTCTAAGTTTCCATCTTGATTTAAGACTCCGTCTTTTTCAGAACTGATGCTGACCCAGCCCATGACTTCGGAGAGAGACAGGACGCATTTTGTGAAGGAAAGTGGAGAATCCAAAAATTAGATGCCTGCCTTACTGGGTAGGAGAGTCTCTCTCACCCTCCCTGCCCCTCCCCCACTCCTCCCTGCCCCTCCCCCATCTCCTTTTATTCTTTTCTTGGGATATTGGTTGAGGCAGGAGAGAAAGAAACAAGAATGCCTGCTTCTGCCTCTCCCTGGTGCTGAGCACCAGGCCTCGCTATCTGTTCAACAGGCTTCCTAGAAAAGCCACATGTCCCAAACTAATCCCGGGGCTGGCAGCCACCCCACCTGAATGATGCAGGACAGGAGGGCACGATTTAGTTCCTTCAATTTGTGCAGTCATGATTAACTTAACCCAGTCATCTGGACCCCAAAAAGGGTCTGTTGTTGGGGGCAAGCCCTTCTCCTGCCTGCTTATTGACACCTCCACACAACCCCTCAGTCCCTGTTTTGGCCACCTGCCTGCCACTCACTCCAGTCAGCCGGGCACAAAGCCAAGCCATGCCGCCCGCTCCTCTGTACAAAGATGTCCTTGAGCGGAAATTCAAAACACAAGCTCACCACGTTCCGTAAGGACAGGAAACCTTTTAAGCCAGTCTTGTGCTAAACCCCTTGGGTTTGGATGCCTCTCTCTGTGAAGCATACACTCAGATCTCCCTGCCAATCTGGAGAAGTCCAGTTTTCCCTCATCCAAGTTGCTCGGTGTTGTACATTTTCAGAGCACTTTGCCTGTCGTTTATTTCTTCTTCCGCCACCTCAAGGTAGTCCATCCCTCAGCGCCTTGTTTTTCCATCCTGTGTTTGCAGGCTCTTCCTGGCCAGGCCTATTCATTCCTTCTCATCCCTTCATTCTTTTCCTTTGCTCTGGCAAAAAAATAAAATTAAAAAAGTGCACACACCAGCAAGAATAAAGGCCTCCTTTGGAAGCTCAGCACTGTCTTGTCTCTTCTCTCTTTATCTGCATTGTGCATCATTGGCCCTGGAGAAAGGACCTTTTCTTCCTATGTGGGATTTGCTGAGTATCTACTGAATACCCACTCACACATCTGCACGTGTTCAGTGCTCTGTGAATGTTCTTACTACATCCTTGCAACCATCTAATGGAATAGCTGTTTCCCTAAAACGCTTCCTTTCAGATTTTCATGCACATGTAAGTCACTTCAGGATCTTGTCAACATATATATATTCAAAAGGTCTTGAGTGAGACCTTAAAAATCTGCGTCTCTCATATGCTGTCAAAGATAAATGGCCTGGAACCACATTTGCAAATTTGGCCTGTGTTTATAACAGTGACCATACTTTTATGATCAAGAGGCTGATGAGAAAATTCCACCTGCAAAGAGCATTTTGGTCCCAGTGTTGAACAGTACCCTCTGGCTATAATCCTCTTCTAAAATCAAAGTGTTTCTTGGAAGGCCAAAGAGTTCACTATGAACATCTTCACACACAAGTGATAACAGTTGCAGAGTGAGCAGTTTGGATCAGTAAATGCACGGGAGGAGAATGGTACCCAAAGTGGAAGGGCGATAGTAATAGATGCTGAGGGTGAAGGAGATGAAGTTGGAGACTAACACAATAGTACATCTTTAGGAAAGGCATCTCTAAGACATAAGCCCCTTCCCCCAGGAGGCAAGCTCAGGATGAGATGTAGTCTCTGCTATCTTGGAAATCACTAAATCTTCTCGCACGTTTCTGGAGTTCCCACTGGCATGAGAGACTGCTCCACATAAGTTATCTCTTCTCATCTCTGCTCAGGACTACCTTCTGAAGTAACTACTATTCTTGGTTTACAGAGAAGCAGAGCTAGAGAAATTGGTTCCCTGTTCTCAAAATAACTACCAACCCAGAGAAATTCAGTTCAATTCATTCTTCCTATCACAAGTTCATGTTTCCTTATAACACCCACTGGGAGGGGGGGGGGGATAAAAACATAGAAATGGGGCAGCTCACTACAGCTCCAAAAGTGGAGGCTAACATCTGCCTTTAATGAAACAAAAATGTTTTTAAAGCACATGCAGCTCAGAAGAGAACGACACTTCCTAAAATGGAACTCATGGCTTTGGATGCTAGTGTAGAAAGAATACAGTGTTTATGGACATGGGAGGGTCTGTATGGTGGATGGAAGGATCCCTCTGTGACATCATTACTTGATAGACTTCTGATCTCTACTAGCTTGAAATCCTTGAGAGCAGAGAGTGACTTCCCTGAGGCCAGCCAGTCTCTGGAAGAGAAATCTAAAGCTTTGGGTTTGACTAACATCCTATCCTACAGCCTCCTGTCCACTCAGTATCTATTTTCCATAAACTACCCAAATTACGATTGTATCAGTTTTACCTCCAGTGTTATGTCCATCTTCTCTGACATCTTGAATAACTGTCATCTTAATGACATGTCATCTCATTGAGGATACCAAAAGAAGGCTGAAGAAATGGCTCCGATAGAGTGCTAGATCTGAGTTCGGTTCCCCAGCACCCACACAAAAGCTGGGTGCAGTGGTGTATGCCTTTAGAACCCAGTGCTGAGGAACAGAAGACAGGAGAACCGTTGGGGCTCTCTGGCCAGTTAGCCTCGACCAGTGGGTGGAGCTCCAGGTTCAGTGAGAGACGCAGCCTCAAAATACGTGGTGGGAAAAGCCCGCAAGATGACCCTGCAGACAAAAGTGCATGCTGCCAAGCCTGACAGCTTGAGTTCAATTCCCAGGACCCACCTGGCAGAAGACGAAAATAGACTTCCACTAATTGTCTTCTGATTTCCACACAAATGCTATGTCATCTGTGCATGCGCGCGGGCACATACACACACACACACACACACACACACACACACACACACACACACACACACACACCACAGAGCTGTGAGTAAAGAAGTTTCGTGGTTCTAAAGCTACCCAATTTCTTTTTTCCTTTAGTGACCCCAATGTCAGAATCTCTGAATGGGGAAGAGGAACAACTGAGGGGTCACATTACTAGTACTATCCGTGAAAACTTACACTAAAGCATTGTCTGTTAACTACTTAAAAATACATGCCGGGGAAGGGAGATGGCTCAGTGAGTGCTCCCCATGAACAAGCGTGAGGACCTGGATTCATATCCCCAGTGCCCACAGAAAAGCTAAGCGTGGCAGGAGCAGTTCTAACCTGGTGGAAACAGGCAGATCTCAGGGACTGGCTAGCCAACCAATCCAGCCAAAAGAGCAAGCTCTGGGTTCAATGATAGGTTTCAAAAAATAAGATGGGAAAGTTGGAGAAACAGCTCAATGGTTAAGCGCACTGGTTGTTCTTGCGACGCATCAGGTTCAGTTCTCAGTGCCCACAGGACAGCCCACAGCCACCTGTAGCACAGCTTCCAGGGGACACAATGCCCTCTTTTGGCCTCTGTGGGCATTGCATTCATGATGTGCATATGCATACATGCAGGCAAACACTCATACATTTTACACACACACACACACACACACACACACACACACACACACACACTACAGAATGTTGGCAATAAAATATAAAGCAGCTATATCAATTTTAAATGAGTAAAAAGCATGCCAGAATCTGGGGCTAATCATTAATGACTTCTAATCAAATCAGTGGGAATTCATGTTTAAGAGACTAACTAGAGGGTCTAACATGAAAGGCCAATCAGGCTCTCAGCAGAATCCCTGGGGGAATTATGAAGCACTCAGAATCCCGGCCCTCTTAAGGTCCCAGTTCAGAAAGCCTGGGGTAGAACACAAAAATTTACTTCTAATCATCATCCCAGGTGTCCAATGGAGAAAGAGGAAAGGAAAATACAACAAATACAATACGGTGTTTCTAAAACTTTTATGTGCATCGAATCTATTCAGAGGTCTTGTTAAAATGCAGTCTTATTCTGTGGCTCTGGGGGAAGAGAGGATGAATCAAAATCACTTCTTACAGACTCCTACATCATGTCTGTGATGCTCCCATGGACCACAGTTTGAGTAGCAATGACTTCTAAACCATGCTTGAAAATCACTCCCAATTTTCCATGTGGGTTCAACTCAATTCTATTACTGAGTTTCCTCCCCTTTAAATGTAGGTATTCTGAAGACAGATGTCTGATTATTGAGCTACACCCTCAGATACATTTCAACAGATGGCTGCAGAATTTTAAAGTGGATGTTGTTGCTAAAACTCCTTCCTGGGGTGAGATGTAAAGAATATCTACCCTTCCTCCCAAGATCCCAAGGACAAACCAAGGTATGATTCCACCAAAGTTCTCTCTGGGGAACCAATGAGTTTATTGAGCATATATGAGGGGTTCCATACAGGAGTGTAGGTGCCCCATCAAAGACCACACTATAAAGTGTGTATATTAACCAGTGAGTATGATAGCTTTCCCATAGCTGCATAAATGGAGCCCCTCCCCAGTCCTTCTCACCTGTCCTCTAGCTCCTCCCCCTAGGCCCTGAGTCCATATGCAGTTAGGACAACAGTGTGTACAGCTTGGAGGTATCATGACCTTTCCCATGCCCTCAATATGAAGGAATATAAATAATCAACAGGCATGGCCAAACTCAAGACAGTGGTGGTTTGGCTCAGAGGATAATTCTGTACGATAAATTCACTTCTTTTTTTTTCCCCACAAAATTTGTGAGCACGGTCTGCAAATAAGGTTTTCTCTTTCATAAATATGCATACAGGTCTTCAAGTTTCATGGTCAAGGGAGTTCAGAACAGTTCAGCAATGGGACAGTAGAAGGATTCAACTCCCTCTGGACTCGTGTAGGCTGAGCCTGACTCCTGCTCCCAACTGCAGTCAGCGTTCAGGAACACTCATGGTAGTATGTGTATGAGCACCTACACTCTCTTGACCTTCTCGCCAGCCCTTGGGTTTGCACTCTACAGTTTCCAGATGAATGTGTTCAGCAATAAGAAAGCAGTCTTGTGAGTCTCTGGGTTCCAATAAATTTGGTCTCTCTAAGTCCCTTAACCCCAAGGAAGCCCTTACTAGAAGAAAGCAACTCAATAAATCCTACCTTCCCAACAAGTTTCCATGACCTAGTCTTCTGCCTGCAGAGAAATAAAGCAAGCCCCACACTTTGAATCTATCAGTTTCTGCCCCACGTCTCTCATAACCCAGCGAGCATTAAGGGCACAAACAAGCACATCCACCATCCTGATCATGGCTTCCATCACATTAAACAAAGAACCTACAGAGTTCCCTGCAGGGACCAGAACAGATGATGCAATAGAACCCCCACACACACTCACCTTCTCAGTTAACTTAGGCAAAATGTCAATGCCTCCCACACCCCCAAACACATTGCAGGTGTCCCCTGCTATGACCGCTGGAGTCAACTTTTCTCATTTAGACCACTTCAGTTTCTTCCTGATGATAGATTGGGCTGTTCTGGTTTGTGCTGTCTAATTTCATAAAGGCATTTTTACTAAATGTTTCTCCTGTGGTTTAAATGTATCCCCCAGAAGTCCATACATTAGAAATTTAATCCCTGCATAACAGCATTGGGAGGCAGAACCCAGTGGGAGGTGTCTAGGCCATGGTGCTCATCTCTCAAGAAAAGATGAATGCACTTTTAACAGTCCTGACAGAAGGAAAATATTTGTCTTGCTCTCTTTCTCTTGCCCTTCAACCTTAGGGCTGTTCTTTATAAATTACCCAGACTCGGGTTTTCTGTTATAGTAATCAATACTAAAGAGGCTGTGACCATTTCTAACCCACTATATCCTGTTGTTAGGAGACAAGCTTTTAAGAGCCCCACCCGTGGTGTTTTTTGGGTTTTGTTTTGGTTTGATTTTTTTTGTGGTTTTTGTTTTTGTTTTTTGTTATGGTGGTTTTGCTTTGTTTGTTTGTTTGTTTGTTTGTTTGTTTGAGACATGGTTTCTCTGTGTAGTTTTGGTGCCTGTCCTGGATCTCATTCTGTAGAACATACTGGCCTCAAACATACAGAGATCCTCCTGGCTCTGCCTCCCAAGTGCTGGGATTAAAGGCATGCGCCACCATTGCCTTGCCTAGCCCACCCCACCCGTGGTTTTTATAAGGGTACCACCTACGTATGCTTGCTCCCTAGGACAGAAATGCCTTTGTAAGAAATATTCTTCTATTCTTCTGGGACATCTTTTCCTAAGAGCTCCACCATTGGGGGAGTAAAAGAAGAAGAAAACATTATCTGTCTCAATTAGCTAGTAGTCACATGACAGAGAGAGCCAGTCTCTTTACCCCACACTTCCCTTCAGAGAACTGCTGCTCCTAATATGTTGGATCTTATGATCCTCATAGACTCATGACACAAACTGAGCCAGACCCAGGAAAGTAATAAGCAAAACTGTGAGAAGGTAAGAAGCTGGGACTCGGAGCCTGCTTGGTTACTAGGCTGATAAGACATGAACCGAAACAGCTGATGGCCATCATGTCACCCATGTGGAAGAACCATCTGAGAGCATCAGCGCAGAGGATAGTGAGATCCAAATTGCCCAAAAGAGCCAGTTACAAATACCAATATTTTCCCTTTCTGTTTGCTGGTCTGAAGTGAGTTTCTCTTAGTTACAGCTGAACATGTCATAGCTGATAGACGATTCATGAAATGATAACAATAATAGTAAGAGGTCACCTTCACACAGCACTTGCTATATACCAGGCACTCACTGTTGCGTCTTCTGTAATTGTTTAATATTTACCACAGTGCTTTGCAGTAAGTATTCATCATACAGTCTCCATTTAGTAGTTGAGATAATTGAAGCAAAGGGCTTCCTTAAGACATCCTTCTAGCGAGTGATAAGGATAGGATGCAGACCCGAGCAATTCAGATCTAGATTGAGTTCTCGAGACCATGACTGCTCAAAGAATGGTCCATGGCTTGGAGCCAGTCTACAAACTATTAACTGTCTGCTTTTCCATAGTTTGAGGAACATTATTCAACTTCTAGAATACTCGGAGTGCTTTGGACATAAATCACAGCCTTTCTCCAAATGCTCTTAAGTTTCTGTGAATAATGTTGGTGTCACTTGGCAATCCCCAAATATATTACTTCTTGACTCAATCCCAATGTTTCTAAAAAAAAAAAAAAAAAGTCATTTGAAATATCTTTAGTTCCCATGACTCTGGTTAGAATGGGATCCTAAGTTCTCAATGGAGTGATTGAGATGCCGAAGTGTTATGAGTTAAAGATGCAATGCTGTAGCAGTGGGGTAAGGGTTTCTCCCCCGTGTGTCTTGCCCTAAGCAGCCAGAACAAAGACAGATGAATTCAAAACCCCAGCCAACCGAGAGGCCCAGAAGGCAAGTGTTAGACTCAAACCAGAGACTCGTCGCGGGGACCCTCATGAATCTTAGTCTATTTCTGAGCCTGCCCTGTTGGTGCAGGCCTGAATCTCAGCTACTCAGGAGACTGAAGCAGGATTTCAAGCTCAGGGCCTGCCTGAGCTTCTGCCTTAGTTCAAGGGGAGCCTGGGCAATTTAGCAAGAGCCTGACTCAAAATTAAAAGTCAAAAGGAGGCTGTGGGTGTTGCTCAGTGGTAGAACACTTGCTTGGCATGTACAAGGCAGTAAGTTCTGTTTCTGTTGTGAAGAAGAAGCAGAAGGAGGAGGAGGAGGAGGAGGAGGAGGAGGAGGAGGAGGAGGAGGAGGAGGAGGAGGAGGAGAGAGAGAGAGAGAGAGAGAGAGAGAGAGAGAGAGAGAGAGAGAGAGAGAACTTGACATGGCTAAGCAAACACTAAGACACAATGTTAATTCAACCCAACCTTAAAAAAAAAAAACATAATCCGTCTTTTGAACAATCATGTCATGAAAGAAAGTTATGCAGACAATTAAAACAAGAGAAAAATATATTCATTTGTTTCTTTTTGAGAGTCTCACAACCCCAGGCTGGCTTTGAACTTGCTCTGCAGGCAGAGTGACTTTGAGCCTCTGATCCTCCTGCCTCAACCTCCTGTGTGCTGGAATCCCACTACCACACCTGGTTTGTCCAGCACTAGGGATCAACTGAGAGCCCCAAGAAACTCAGGGGCCTCCCTCATGCTAGGCAAGCACACCACAATGAGCTATATCCCCAGATCCCAGGAAAAAATGTCTGACCTTATTAGTCATCAATAAAACACAAAACAAGACCACAGAGATACCTCTACACACCCACTAAAGGGGCTAAAACTAAAGAGACAGCTGTGACACTCATGTTTGGTTGACAAAAATAAAAAAAGGCAGTTTCTTATAAAGCTAAAATATACCTGCCCTTTGACCCAGCATTTCTACTCCTACATCGTTCCCCAAGAAACATAGAAAACATATGTTGATGCAAAGACTTACACGAGAATGTCCACAGCCTCACGCTGGGAATAATTCACACACCCGTTAGGAGTTGGTTGAGTAAACAAATTTTCCATGTATCCCTACTGTAGAAGTCGACAGAGGAAATAAAACAGACAAAGCATCAATACATGCAGCCCCTGGGCTGAAATTTATAGACACAATGCTGAGGGAAAGACACAGCACAGAATGCATCATATATGAAGCCACTGACAGGAAATTCTAACGTAAGTAAGCAAATCTCAGGTGAAAAAAAAATTATATATATATATATATCAGAATGGAGGCTGTCTCTGAGATACAAAACAAAAGGCTACAAAGTAAAAACGTGTCTCTTTTCAATCTCCTTATCTTGCTACAAACATCAAATCATAACACTGTTCAGCGGGCGGTGGTGGCGCACACCTTTAATCCCAGCACTCGGGAGGCAGAGCCAGGGGGATCTCTGTGAGTTCAAGGCCAGCCTGGGCTACAGAGTGAGTTCCAGGAAAGGCGCAAAGCTACACAGAGAAACCCTGTCTCGAAAAACAAAACAAAACAAAACACAATACTGTTCAATTTTATATTACATTTATTTATTCATTTATTAAGGGGCACATGCCATGGGGCATGTGCGGAGGCGGAGTCACTTCTCGCCTTCCACCATGTGAAACTCAGGGATGGAACACAGGTCCTCATGTTTGGTGTCCAATGCCTTCACCAGCTGAACCACTGAGGCAGCAGCTTTTAAACTAAGATATTTGTGGAAGTAAATTAATCAGTCAAGCCCAACAAAGGAGGGAAAATGGGAATGTTGTATAATGTATCATGTATGTACGAATGTGTTCTTTCAACTTCAGCACAGCGGCGGTGCCTCAGTCTACTGCTATCTCAGCCAGCAATCGCAACTCCGCAGTTACTGGCCTGCTTCTCCAGCAGCGGCCTGGCTGCTCAGGTCACAGCCTGGCAAGAATACTGCTTGCATAGCACCTGCCCCGTCGCTGCTGCTAAAGGTAGCTTTAACTAAATCATTCTAATTATGAATAAAACCCGAGATTCAAAGGCTAGGGTGAAAACCTGCAAGCTCAAGAGGCTGAGTAGCAACTACCTAACCCTTTCTTTTGCTGGCATCCCCCGGAGACCTGTGCTCCCACTTCCGCCAAACCAGAAAAGGCTGCGTCACTCCAGACCCCGCCTACTACTTCCTGTGTCTCTCTCTCTGTCTCTCCCGGATGCTCTCGGATTACTTTCTGTCAACTGGTTGCTAACTCAGCCTCCTGACCCAAGGTTAATTTTATTTAATTAACATAAATGCAAACTGCAAACTCAGGGTCCACAGTGTGATCGAATATCCCCCAACACAAATGTATGAAGACTGATCAGAAGTATGAAAAAGCATTCATACTATGTCAAGTGAAAATATACACAAACTTATGTATAAACCCAACTTTTTCTTTTTAATTTCTGGATTTTCCCATTTTCCATAAAATAAATTATATATTGGGAACAATAACTGAGAACTCCGGAGATTATAGTGAACAAAAACAAAATATTCTCTCTTACTCTCTCTGTCTTAGCACTCAGTGTTGTACCAGGTTGGTATAAATAGCCACTATCTTCCTGAGTCTTTTTTTTTTTTCTCTATGAAATGTAGATATCCCAGCACTTGGGAGTTAGAAGAAGACAGATCTCTATGAGTCTGAAGCCAGCCTAGTTTACATAATGAGTTCCAGGCCAGCCAAGGCTACACAGTGAGACCCTGTCTGAAAAATCGAACAAACAGAAAGAGTTAGTGCTGTGTGAAAACCTTCCCTGGAGAGATGCTACACACACATCTACTCAACCTAGATGGGAAGCCCACAATACAGATACCACCAAAGTCTGACTCGGTGAACCAATGAGTTTTATTAGGGTTACTCACAGGAATATAGGTGGGGTTATTTACAGGAGCAGATATAACTCAAAGACAGCATCACCAAAGCCTACCCCAACATGGGTGGCAGCTCACAAAAGCTGGGAACTTGAAGGACACTGCATAGTCTGCATATAGCTCAACAAGCTGGAGAGCATCCTTTCCAAGTGGTTCAGTTCATCTGAACATCTTCCAGGTTTAGACCAGCTGGTCTGGTCTAAGAGCCGTCTTTGCAGCTTGGTTTATCTGAGAGTGACACTTAGCACTCTTTACTGTTTTTACAGTCTTGGGGAAGGAGGGGCCTAGTGAATCTGATCAGTTTCAGGGACTTCCTGAAGCTATTTTGGGTTGTTTACCTTCTGTCCTGAGGAGTTTCCCTGGGATATTTCAGTCCTGGAAGAAACTGCTACACAATAGTTGGGCTAAGAATAAGTTAATATTCTTTTCATTTGGCATAATGTGAATAATTTGTATGCTTCCAGTTGAGCTTTCTAAACAATACATCTACATAATATATCATGATACACTGTTTCCGTTCTTCCCTTGTTTGTTAGACTTGAAAGTTTCTTTTTATTGAACCATTCACTGTTGTTGATTATTTACCCATGTTGTTAGAACAATCACAACCACTGTCTTCCCAGTACTTCATCTGCATGTTATCCCCTTCCCACACCTGCTTCACACACCTATGTCATTCACACCCTAGTTGTGACAGAAAATGTGTCTGAATTTTCCAGATTTCTGTCAAATTCCTTATATAACAGGAATTTTTTTAATTACCTGAAGTGAGGTATGTTTCTTACTATAAATTTTTAGTGAGACAAGGTAGCCTCAAACTGGATATCCTCCTGTCTCAATCTCTTGACAAATTAAAATTTTGCTCAGCAGCAGTAAGAAAAACAAAGTTGTTACTTTGTCTCAACAGCATTCTGAGGGTGCCCATTAAGCTGGACCTGCAAACCACTCTCCTGGTAAAGGGTCTTTTTCTTAGATTACTTCCCAAATGAATTTTTAAATGCCCACTCTGCTTATTTAAGTGTCGAGGGAAAGCTAGGATAGCAAACCAAAAGTCATTTTTCATTCTACTGCCCCAGAACATTTCGAGTACTCAAGTGATCCCAAACTGTGTCTCTCATCTCTCAGCCAAGGCAAGGGACATCCAGACCTGGTCCCCAAACTAAGCCCTCTGGGCTGAGTCTCAGGACAAACCGAAGAGAATGAGTGTGATTATGTTCTCCCATTGGTCTGCCCCAGAGTGAGGGATGAGTCCCTCGCGGCCTTCCCTACCTCATGTGCCACGCCCCCAATGGAATAATGAGCACACTCATACATTGTTCTCATTACCCTGAAACTGGCCAAGGAGAGTTGAGCGTGAGAACATTTAGTCACAAAATTGTAAGACTTCTCTGAGAACTGCCTGTCTCTCCAAGCCCCACTTCAGAGCCTCACTGTTATAATTCAAATTTGGTGAATTTCTATTGATTTTTTTATTTATTTGGTTAATTGGGGGTTTTGTTTTGTTTCTAGCAGGAGTGATGGAGTCACGTTGGGCGCCAGATGTAGCAGGAGTCTTACAAGGTCTTATTAATAAAATCAAACCCGAGGCCAGTTATTGGAGTCAATGCTGGTAGATCAGAGAACCAGAACAAGGCACAGCTACCTCACCTCGCCGGATCCTCAGCTGGTCTTATCTCCTCAGACTGGAGGCCTCTTGAGTCCTCATTCAGAATGGGTCTCAGCTGAATTGCTGCTCAAAAGCCTGAATGCTTCTAGTTCCTGGTCCTCATGCCTTATAAACCTTTCTGCTTTCTACCACCACTCCCTGGGATTAAAGGCTTGCTTTCTGGAATTAAAGGTGTGATGAGTCACCATGCCTGGCTGTATCCTTGAACTCATGGATTTCTGCCTCTGGAATGCTAGGATTAAAGGCGTGTGCTACCACTGCCTAACTTCTATGTTTAATATTGTGGCTGTTCTGTCTCTGACCCCAGATAAGTTTGTTAGAATGTACAGTATTTGGGGGAATACAATACCATATAATATATAACATATTATATTATAATATTATATAATATATTGCATATATGAAATCTCTATGTTATATATAGAGAAATTATTTATTTGAATTTTGTGTACATCAGTGTTTTGTCTGCATGTATGTCTGTGTAAGGGTGTCAGATATCCTGGAACAGGAGTTACAGAGAGTTGTGAAATGCCATGTGGGTGCTGGGAATTGAATCCAGGTCCTCTGGAAGAGCAGCCAGTGCTCTTAACCTCTGAGTCAGCTCTCCAGCCCCTGGTAGAGTCACTTTTGTGGTTATTATCTTTCAGTAACATGGTTTTAAAAAACAAAGCATTTTATTTTGTTTATATATAAGACCAATTGGCCACAAGGCCACGTCCTGGAGTGACACCATGTGACCCGTGTCTCACTAGTAATGTTTATAGTGATGTCGTGCCAGAAATGATCATGGGATTAAAAAGAATATATTCCTAAAACTTATTTCCCTAGTTTCTTTTTACTCTTTTAGTGTATTTACTAGACAAATTTATATTACAGATAGTATACACATTACCTATCTACTCAACATCATCCACTTCAAACATAATTTATACCCATGAAATTAAGTACCTCGGCTTAGAGCATCCTATACAAAAATTTCCAGGTGGGAAGTAGCTGCTGTGTTCATGTTGGCCCTTCTATCTTTCAGTTTGGGGTTCTGAATGACCTGCTCTTCATCTCACCTGCCCATAGAGATGTCGTACACAAGGCATGTCTCCCCACACTCCAGCTGACCCCCAGCTGCCTGGCCTGGCTGTTCCTGTGGGAATGACTCTGTTGCCACAGGCTTCCTGGGCCTCTATGTAGGAACCAGGAGACCAGAAGCCACAAGAGGAACCAGATGGTAACATCATTAAGTACCCTAAAGAAGGCACACGCCCTTATTCATCCAAAATCGGGTGAGACACACTGGAGAAGAGAAGGGAGAAATTCTTAGGCAAAGGACACAGACAGCAAACTTGATGTTTGCAAGATAAAGAGGTTAAATGGGCCCCTAGGGAACAGAGCCCATTGGATGGGGACAAACCCAGGGTTGGGCCACGAAGCCTTCCCCTCTAGCTAAATGGCCAACCATATCTGACAATAGTGAACTCTCTCAGCCCTCACCTGTCCCACACAGAGCCCAGCTGCCCAGTGAGGAGGGCTGTCATCACTGGTGATGCCTCGAACACCCATCTAAGCTCCTGGTCCTTAGGAGGTAAAAGACACCGACAAAAGGAAGCCATAGGTGTTTCAAAAGCAAAATACAGCTATTAATTTCTAACTATTAAAATTGAAAGAATGTTATATTTAAAAAAATAAAGACTTTCTAACTCTTCCAAGTTCAGCACGTGTTCTGAAATCTCTGGATTATTCCTGGCTTTCCTTTCTTTCACTGTTGATGCTGTGTGTATGGCTGAGGTCTCTGCTTCTGGAACATTCTAGGACCTTTTTGCCTCTGAATCTCTTCCCAGTTGTCTGTAGACAGCACTGTTCTGTCAGATTTATCCCCCACAGTTCCTTGCATTTTGGCTGGTCCAGAAAAATACCCAATATTATACACAGAGGCTGTCTGCCTTCACTTCTGAACTGAGTGTCCGCCACCATTTCACTAGACCAGACTGTGATGAACTGAACAGGTCATCACAATCACTGGGCACATTATTGATTCCATGCCATGGTTCTTTTCTTTTCTTTTTTTTCCCTT
This sequence comes from Peromyscus californicus insignis, assembly GCF_007827085.1. NCBI lineage: Eukaryota > Metazoa > Chordata > Mammalia > Rodentia > Cricetidae > Peromyscus > Peromyscus californicus. Next base: position 84,208,594 of record NW_026294447.1, read on the forward strand.
AACTTGAAATCAAAAAAAAAAACAGAAAGGAAGGAAGGAAGGAAGGAAGGAAGGAAGAAAGAAAGAAAGAAAGAAAGAAAGAAAGAAAGAAAGAAAGAAGAAAAAGAAAACTTGTGGACACCTCATGTAAATTGTGTCATGCTATCTGAACAGTCACAATATTTGTTCTTAAGGAAGATTCTGACACAATTCAAGTTTTAGTATAGAATTTATTTCAGGCTAAGGAAATGTTAGAGGGGGAAATGTAGAAACTGTGAATTCAACTGTGAAATCACTTTGCTGGCTCTTCCAGGACCCTCAGAAGGCCCTTTTCCTTCAAGAAGGTACCTTTGTAGAGAACCGTGAGAGAGAACGGAGGAGCCCTTTCCAGTAACACACACTGGGGTTTAATTTTGGACAAAGGCAACAGTTTACCAAACTAGATCCTTCTGGAAAGTCACCAGTTGGCACAGATAGGAATGTCTGAGGAACTGATGTTTCTCATCTGGCTGGAGTTTCCTCTCCTTCCCATTTAGATTTTCTAAATGCTTCTCCTGAGATCGGGTCTCGGTTCTGCTTCTCATTCTTCAGAGGTGTGCTGACTTTAAAAAGAAGACTGTGTGTGTGTGTGTGTGTGTGTGTGTGTGTGTGTGTGTGTGTGTGTGTGTGTGTGTGGACATGTGTGCTGGTGCTTGTAGAAGATAACAGAAGGCATCAGATCCCCTGGAGCTGGAGTTACAGGTTGTTGTGAGCTGCCCAGTTTGAGTGCTGGGAACTGAACTTGGATCCTCTGCAAGAGCAGCAAGTGCTCCTAACCACTGAGCCCTCTCTCCAGCCTTGTGGTGTGACTTTTAAGGAGAGAGACACAGAGACACAGAGACAGAGAGAGACAGAGAGAAAAAGTTCAAGCTATTTAAATTCCACCTATATATAATAGATCCTTTAAAACATCATTCCAAAGAACAGCAGTGAATAAAAAAAAATACCAAACAAGAGGAAATTTATAAAGAGTCAAATTAGCAATGTAGACATAAAAACCTTTGAATATAACATATGGGAAAAAAAATCCTTTTAACAGGGGCATCTTAAGAGGACTGAGCTTTTAATTTGAGCACGGAGTCCGCTAGATCACTGTGCCATTACTGATCTCGTGACTTTGTTCTTTTTGCCCTATCTCACAGATCGTTGGGAAAAAAAGAAACCCACTTTATTTGTCAAAGCTTTAAACAATAGATTTATCTTTTAAAATGAAAGGCCACACAGAGTACAAAGTTCTGTGTATTATCAGTTTTTTTTTTAATGCAGTGGCATTTTTATTGCCATGGTCTTGATTTTTTTAATAACTTACATCCATTCGGCGTCTTCAGATCCACGTGCATTGCAGACATTCCCAGAAACCTCATCATAAAGGCTATTTCTTCATGGCTCCCTCCATAAAAGCAAGTGGGACTATGTAGGATGACAGCCCGGTTCAGACAAGGACCAAAAACCCTTTCATGGTTCTTTGGGTCTCTCCAGAGACCCACAGTGGAAGGCTGCTGGTGAATTCTTTTTTACTGGAACTCTGATCCAGGAAACCATAAAACCCACAAAGAATGAAACCGGGGCCTCCGTGAGCAGAGGGCTTTCTTCCTGGAAGGATTCCGGCTCTTCTTGGAGCACTGCAATCCCACTGCTAGGGAAACTGAGGCAGGAGTATCACAAGGACTGCCTGGGCTCCAGGGTGAGCAAGTGAGAGGGTCCCTATCAAAAAATAAAAAATAAGGATAGAGCTGGGGAGAGGACTCAGGATACCTAGCATGGTGAGGCCAACAGATTTTTTTTTAGGCAATCTTATAAAAAATTAACAATGAAACAACCCCCCCCCCCCCCCCCCCGCTCTCATTTTTGTTTTTGTTTGTTTGGTTGGGGTTTTTTGTTTGTTTTTGTTTTTTGTGGGTTTTTTTTGGTTTTGGTTTTTTTGGAGGCGGGGTTTCTCTGTGTAGCCCTGGCTCTCCTAGAACTCTCTCTGTAGACCAGGCTGTCCTCTACCTCACAAAGATAGACCTGCCTCTGCCTCTGCCTCCCAAGTGCTGGGATTAAAGGTGGGCTGCACCAAAACCCTTCTTTTAAGGGATGATTGATTTCAGCTGTAAAGTTCCAACTCCACCTTGACCTTGCAAGTGAAATGTCTCTTATCACGTTATCACCCTCTGTAATGTGAGTATTGTCACCTGACCGATCTAGGGTCACCTAAGAAACAGGCCTCCAGGCATGCCTGGGGGGGGGGGGGGTCTGTATTAGATTAATAGACTGGGAAGACCCGCTTGAACTATGGAATCTCTACGCTACAGGCTGGAGCCCAGGACTGAGTGAAAAGGAGAAGATAAACTGAAGACTCACGTTCATCTCTCACTGCTTCCTGACGACAGGTGTAGGTGACCTCAGGCTCCTGCGGCCATGACTCTCCTGTTGTGATGGACTGAGAGCCGAAATAAATCCTTGCTCCATTAAGTGCTTTTATCATCAGAGCAACAGGAAAAGTAACCAGTATTCCATCCCATCTCCAGCTCCCCCTCCACCTGTGCAGCCCAACTCCAACGTCCCATAGTCACTGAAAACATAATGTGGAACTGTGGATGCCTCTTACATGGGACCTCCCTTCCCAGAACGTGAGTGCCATGGTACAACTTAGAAGAAATGAAGCAGCCTTAAGTGCCTGGGCCACCAAATCTCCCAAATGAGAGCAAGAATACAATATCCCTCCAACCAAAAGCCAAGTAAGGGTTCCTCCTTAATATGTGTATTATTTGTGGAAACAAACAAACAAACAAAAAAAAAACTGAGAGGAGAATGAAGGTGAGTATGGCAGAGACAAAGAGGGGCATGGAGGCAGGCGCCAGGCTAAGCTCCAGGAATCCACGGCAGAGAGGAGGGATTCTGTGGCGGGGGACGTCGAGATCATGATGACCGGCCACACTGGTGGAGACCCGTGAACTGTGGACTGGTGGCTGTGGAGCCCCCATGGGACTGGACTAGGCCCTCTGGATACGGAAGACGGTTGTTTGGCTCGAACTGTTTGGGGGATGGACACCCGGGCCGGGGGTGGGATGGGGATCCATCCCTGGTGCATGGGCAGGCTTTTGGGAGCCCAGTGCCTGCTGTGTGGCACCTTGTGCAGCCTTGGTGCAGCTGGGAGGAGCTTGGACCTGCTTCAGCTTGGTGGTGCCGGGCTCTGCTGACTCCCCACGGGAGACCTTGATTTGGAGGATGCGGGGATAGGGGGTAGCTTGGGAGGGAGGGCTGGGGGGTGGGAGGAGGGAGGAGGTGGGATCTGTGGGAGGGAGGAGGGAGGATCTGTGGGTGGTATGTAGGATGAGTAGAAAATTTCTTAATAAAGAAAAATGAAAAAAAAAAAAGAGGGGCATGGAGGGAGAGGAGATGAAGGAAATCTCTGCTAAGATGCCGACGTGCTTTTAGCGACCATTCAGCACATGAGGCCTGTTTTGGTCATCAGTAATCCTTAAAATTATTAGAGTCAACTCCACTATGATTTACAGTGAACTGTGAATGTCTACACACTAAGCCTTTTCCACTTTAATTTCTCTTCGTTTGAGTTTGCCAAGTGTTTATTCCATAACTTGCCAAGCAAACTAATTCTACAGTTCTTCAAGAAGGCACTAAAAGGAAACATTGCTTTACTTTTAAAAGGAAGCAACCAATGTGTGTCTAAAGCAATGACTTCTCAACCTGTGGGTCACAACCCCTTTGGGGGTCTCATATCAGATATCTTGCATACAAGATATTTACATATACAGATATGTGCACATTACACATACAGATGTGTGCATAAAGGTAGAAAAACCTACCTTTATAAAGTAGCAATGAAATAATTTTATGGTTGGGGGGTCACCACAACCTGAGGAACTGTACTAAAGGGTCACAGTATTAGGGAAGTTGAGAACCACTGGTCTAAAGAAAAATAAAAATATATATATATACATCTTACACCAGTTTTATTTTTTATTTACAATCAGCAGGCATCTCTGAGGGTAAACTAGTGTATGAACAATGTAAATACATATTCACTTCTCCCTACAGACATTGTTGGTGATAATATTAACAAAGTATGCACACCAAAAAAAAATCTGTAAATTGCATTTGTTTTTTAGAAAATAAGCCTGTGTATCTCCATTCTCACTGACCTTCCTTTTTTCCATCTGCTGTAAAACAGGTCAGGGGAAGACACCCAGCTCGGCCTTAATCAGGATGTTTAAAACACGAAGTTGGAAAGCAGAGGACCATATAAATGCAGGGGTTCACTGGGCGCTGACTCCGGGGCCAAGACCTCACATTCCTGTGATGCTTCCTCCTCTAAAAATGATCACTGAAAAAATCCTTCTTTAGTTGGAAGTAAAAAGGAATTAAACTTGATAAAATGAAGGCAGGGAGGACCAGGGGGACAGACAGAATAAAGTAAGGACAACAGTAGTACAGACAGACCACAAGTGTGTTCTCTGGGGAAAGCTGGTGTCCACGGGCCACATTCTGAGGAGTACTGACAAGTGATAATTTTTTCAATTTATTCAACCTCTTTATTTTTATCACTGTTTCCTTAAAAATAAAGTGTTGTCAATACAGATGTCTCACAAATAATAAAAGAAAATCTCTCCCCCACACCTGAAAACGTCAAATAAACTTTCTGATGCTCTGTGCCCTGTGGTTATTTCACCCCTGTGCTCAGTGGGTGTGAGCTCGGACAATATCCCAGGCGTGCACTGGGTGACCGGGATGGAGGGACAAGGCAAAGGCCAGGTTACAGCTTAATGGAAAGAGGGCAAGTAAATAGGTACTGGAAACGCAATGGTGTAAACATAATGCCTTTCAATATTCAGCTTCCTTCCTCTTTAGCAAGGCCAGAAGCAGCTGAGCGCAGGCTGCCGTTTTGGGAAGGTAGAGAGGCACAGGTATTGTTACCCGTGCTTTGAAGTGGAAGTCAGGAAACACCATCCACTTGTGCCTTGATGTGTCGGTTCAGAAATTCCAACCCAAAAGCCCTACAGGGAAATTGCTGTGTGGTCAATTAAAATCGTGAAAGAATAGCAAGGTGTCTCTACCCTCTGCCCAAGGGACACAGGACTCCTTTGTGTGGTTGTTTTTCTTATATAAGGGATCTTTCCCATTGTATTAGCCAGGGTTCTCTACAGGAACAGAACTGATATATATATATATATATATATGTGTGTGTGTGTGTGTGTGTGTGTGTGTGTGTGTATACACATATATATATAGAGAGAGAGAGAGTCTATACACACATACATATATAAAGAGAGTCTATACACACATACATATATAAAGAGAGAGAGTCTATACACACACACAAATACATATACACACATGGACTGGCTTCCAGGGTATGGTCCAGGTAGCCCAACAATGGCTGTCCTATAATGGAAAGGCCAAGCAAGAATCTGACGGTTGTTCAGTCTGGCTGTCTCTGCAGTCCCACCCCGGTGCTGGAGTCCTGGAGGATTCCTAGAGACCTGCACTTCTTCCTTCAGTCTACACTGGAACCCTGAAGAAGCTGCATTCGCCACTGGCCGAAGCAACAGGATAGTCGAATTTGCCAGTGAACATGAGAGGGCAATCAGGCAAAAACAGTCTCCTTCTTCCACGTCCTTTGATGCAGGCTGCCACCAGAAGGTGTGGCTGCAATTGAAGGTAGATCTTCCTGCTTCAAGTAATCTATTAGGAACATCCCTCCCAGGAGTACCCGACAGCCAGCACACCCACACTTGCTCTGAGCATCTAACATTTATCAAGGATAAAGTATTTCATAAGGTAAGTGCTGTGGGATGGTCTGTATGTCAAATCTGTTGCTCTGATTGGTCAATAAATAAAACACTGATTGGCCAGTGGCCAGTCAGGAAGTATAGGCGGGACTAACAGAGAGGAGAATGGAGAGAACAGGAAGCTGGGTGAGGGAGACACTGCCAGCTGATGTCATGGCGATGACAAGCAGCATGTGAAGACGCCGGTAAGCCACGAGCCACGTGGCTATAGATTTATAGAAATGGATTAATTTAAGATATAAGAACAGTTAGCAAGAAGCCTGCCACGGCCATACAGTTTGTAACCAATATAAGTCTCTGTGTTTACTTGGTTGGGTCTGAGCGGCTGTGGGACTGGCAGGTGAGAGAGATTTGTCCTGACTGTGGGCCAGGCAGGAAAACTCTAGCTACAGGTAAGCTAAGGAAGATCGGAAGACAGAAATTCTGAATACAGTAACACAGGAGGTGCAAGCAGAAAACCAAGATTTCATTTATGATAGAGCAGATGTACTTCTATCCCTTGTTCTCACTCAGCACCCATGTTTTTGTATGGTAATCAAAACAAGTTTAAGAAGGAAACTAATATTTTCAATCCAACTACTTCAATTTCTACCCTCGATGACTACCTTTTAAAAACAAAACCCTGCCCATCCCTCCTCTAAGGGTAGGACTTGAAGACCCCACCTTACTTTAGGTCCTACCTCCAGCCGAGCAGAGACCGACACACAACACTCCCCTGCTGACAGGCATAAACTTGGGAAGATGGTGGAGAAAAGAAAAATAGACAGAGTACCATGGAGCTGTCAAGGAAAGAGGCTGACAAGAAAGTAAAGGGTCAAAAGAAAAGAGTTATTTGAGATTCACAATATAATATCCCCCAAGGACTGGAAACTCAAGCCTCAGAGGCATGGGCAGGATTCAGAAACAAGCTGCATCCAGTCTCCACCGCTCTGAGGACTTGGATGGTGATAGAATATGGCCCTTGGAAGAAGCATTTGAAAAAGTAGGTGTCTTAGTTACCTTTCTATTTTTTTTTTGTTTGTTTGTTTGTTTTGTTTTTCGAGACAGGGTTTCTCTGTGTAGCTTTGCGCCTTTCCTGGAACTCACTTGGTAGCCCAGGCTGGCCTCGAACTCACAGAGATCCTCCTGGCTCTGCCTCCCGAGTGCTGGGATTAAAGGCATGTGCCACCACCGCCCGGCTTACTTTTCTATTGTTATCTCATGACCAAGGCAATGTTTAATGTGGGGGTTCATGGTTCCAGAGGCTGAGTCCATGACCATCATAGAAGGAGTATGGCAATAAGCAGGCAGGCATGGTGCTGGAGCAGTAGCTAAGAGCTCACATCTGATCCGCAAACATGAGGCAGAGAGAAAGCTGACTGAGAATAGCATGGGCTTATGACACCTCAAAGCCCAGCCCCAGTGACACATTTCCTCCAATAAGGCCACACCTTCTTATCCTTCCCAAATAGTTCCACCAAACATAGGGGCCATGGACACCATTCTCACTCAAACCACAACAGGAGGTTAAAAGTCTTTCTAGCTTCCATGTGTGCATTTGACTGGCTACTGTCATGTATTTATTATTGACTATAGTAACTCTCTCTTACAAGATATAGAAAATTAATTGGTTATTTTAGCAGTGGAATATAACAGACTTGGGTGCGTATGTGTGTGCATGTTTCTGTGCAGGTATATGCATGTGCATGAGTGTGTACAAGTGTGCATGCATGTGGAGACTGACGATTAACCTCAACTATTCTTCAGGAGCTCTCCACCTAGGGTTTTTTGTTTGTTTGTTTGTTTGTTTTGTTTTTGTATTTTTATTTTATTTTGTTTGAGACTAGGTGTCTCACTGGGACCTGGGTTTCCCAAGTAGGCTAGGCTAGCTGGTCACCAAGCCCCCAAAATATGCCTGTCCCTACTCCACAGCATGAGATTTCAAGTGTACACACCCACCATGCCCAGCTTTGGTTTTTGTTTTGTTTTGTTTTGTTTTGTTGTTGTAGTAGTAGTAGTTGTTGTTGTTGTTGTTTTTCTTTTTAAACCTGGCTCTGGGAATGAACCCCAGGTCCTCATGTTTGCACAGCACACACTTTACTGACTCAGCCACCTCCCCAGCCATGTTAACTCGAGGAGATTCTGAAATGACGTACTTCCTCTGCGTGTGATATTCCAGCATCCACCACACGATCTGCTAAAGACGCATCCAAACTCACAGTTCCCAAGTAAATAAGTAGTGGGCTTAGTCCAAAGGGTTATTAAGACTTTGTTGAACAGAGCTTCTGGGGAGACCTGGGTCAAACATCATTTTGGAAGAGAGCCACCAGGGCCCATTTGAGCGCCGTCATGATTACTAAGACGTTCTCAAATGGACCCATGAAATCAGCTCCTCAGACCCCCGGCTGCCACCTTGAGGAACAGCACTGAACCCCGAGTGTGCAAACGAGGGGGGTCTCTCTGCATCGATCTGTTCCCTGCACCTTTCCTTGGCCTCTGTTTGTCTTGTCCATTTCTGATGTGTTAGTTTTTTGTTTTATCTTATTGTATTTTAATATTATCCCTTAGAAGCCTGTTTGATTTCTAATGAGAGCCAGAAAGGGGGTGGGTCCAGATGGGAGAGGAGGTCTGGAGAAAAGTGGAGGAGTGGAGGGAGGGGAAACCGTAATCAGGATATGTTACGTGAGAAAAAAAAAATCTATTTTCAATAGACAGAGAGAACGAAAAAGAAACTATACCACCTTGATGTCCCTCTCAAATTCTAAAGTCAAGAACTCCTCCTGTGGCAGTTATGGAAATGCCTGTATCTGTGATGAATCTCCATGGAAACCACGACTAAAGAAGGTCAAGTCTGGGTTTGTCTGACTCTCACCTCCGTATTTCTTTCAAACATATACTGGAGGCCAACGTTTTCCCTGGGCCTCACTACTGTGTGATGCTTAGGTATTAACTTCTGTATTTCTCTTCCCACCTCATTCCTTTTGTTCCTTTGTGTATAGAGACAGATACATACATACATTTGTTGGTCGGTTGGTTTGGTTTGGTTTGGGACTTGGTTTTTCTGAGACAGGGTTTCTCTGTGTATCCCTGGCTGTCCTGGAACTCTCTCTGTAGACCAGGCTGGCCTCGAACTCAAAGATCTGCCTGCCTCTGCCTCCCCAGTGCTGGAATTAAAGGTGTGTGCCACCACACCTGGCAACAAATACCTATGTTTAAAAAGAGAAAAAGTCGGGCATGGCGATGCATACCTTTGATTTCAGTGTTCAGGAGGCAGAAACAGCCTGATCTCTACAAGTTCAAGGCCATCCTCGTCTCCATAACACTTTCTAGGACAGTCAGTACTTCATAGAGAAACCTTGTCAAAACCAATCAAACAAACAAAAACAACAACAAACAACTGTATTTCCATCTTCTCCCACATCTCTCCTTGCTCTCCTTCCTTCCATGTTTGACTTCTCTATTTTCATTCCTTCTTCCTCCAGCGATACCAGCACATTCAATAATTGGCACTGAGGAAAATCCCTCAGTGGTATTTGGTTCCCATACCTCCTGTGGTGGTGTGCTGACTAGATTTTTTATCAGCTTGACACAGCTAGACTCATCTGAGAGGATGGACCCTCACCTTAGAAAATGTCTCCATAGGATCCAGCTGTAGGCAAGCCTGCAGGGCATTTTCTTACTTGGTTATTCTTCTGGGAGGGCCCAGACCATTGTGGGTGGTGCCACTTCTGGACTGGTGGTTTTGGGTGCTATAAGAAAGCAGGCTGAGCAAGCCATTAAAAGCAAGCCAGTAAGCAGCACTACTCCATGGCCCCTGCAACAGCTCCTGCCTCCAGGTTCCTGTCCTGCTTGAGTTCCTGCCTTCCCTTCCTTCAAAGGACTGTGATTCAGGATGCGTAAACCAAATAAACCCTTTCCTCTCCAACTTGCTTTTGATCATGGTGTTTTATCACAGCAGTAGAAAAGTAACTAAGATAGGTATTTTGAATGAGAATAAACCACTTCCCCCCTCAGACTCATACGTCTAAATACTTGGTCTTCAGATGTTAGAACTATTTTGGAAGTATTAGGAGGTGTGGCTTTGTTGGAGTAAAATATGTCACTGGGGCGGGGGAGGGGGGCCTTTGAGGTTTCAAAAGACTCTCTGCCTCCTGGTTGTGGATCAAGATGTGAGCTCTCAGCCATTCCTGCCACCATGCCTTTGCTCCACCATCATAGACTCTAACCATCTGAAACCCTAAGCCTATTAAAATGCTTTCTTTTATAAACGAATAATATACCTCCCTTAAGACAGGAAAGGCTTAAATTATCCAGTTTTTCCAAATACCAGATATTAATCCAAATTATTTTTCAGAACAAGGACATAGTTGAGACAGAGTTAAGATACTTCGCATTGCAAGTAACAAAACACCCAATCCCGCTTGGCTTCAGAAATGAGTGTTTTATGGGTTTGCAAAACTGCAGCATCCATACTGGATCTTGCCATTTAAAGGAGCTTGGTGCAGTCATCAAGTCTTTAGGCTCCTCCTCTACCAAATCTTCCTGTGGACAAGCTCTGATCTGCAACTCCAGAGACAGAGTCCTAGCTAATCCAGGTCATAGTTCCACAACCCCCAGCCTAACAGAGGGAAAAACCAACTTCCTCTAAAGTTAAAAATAGCAGTGCCCAAACTGGATTTTTTTTTTTTTTTTTTTTTTTGCTTTCATAAATGTCCTCTGAATCACATGGCCATGTATAAGCAATGACTGTAACCAAGAAAATGGACAACACAAACCGGCTTGCTTTAATCCAGTTACACAGTCTACTTTCTTGGGCCCAGGGTTGAAGTCAGCCTCCCATGAAGCACAAGGAAGGACTGACAAGGAGGAAGGATGCCATCAGACTAAAAGTGGGTCCCCAAGTAGGCTGCGTAGTACTGCCTGTCAAAATCAACAGAACGTTTGTGATGGTACTTCAGAGAGGAGCAGAAGAGATCTTGGAACCAAGCTGCAAAGGATGAGTAGGAATTTGACCGGCCAAAGAAACCGTGATGAGAGCAAACAGACCATCCAACACAGGGCAAAATCCCACAGGCAGAAGAAAAGTCATGTTTATCCCCCCCAAAGGAAAAGCAAGTGCACCTACCTGTAAGCTGGTTACTCATCAGCTGTCAACTGACTAGATTTAGAATCGCCATGGAAACACGCCTCTCATGTGTGTTTATAAGGATGTTTCCAGAAAGGCTTAATTAAAGAGAGAAGACCTACGCTAAACGTAGGCTGCATCATCCCATAGGCTAGGGTCCTGAACTGAGTCAAAAGTGAGAGTGAGCTGAGCACCAGTGTTTATAGCTCTCTGCTTCCTCATTGTGGCTGTTAGATGCTCCACTGCCTCATTGTGATGAGTCCCCTCCTGTGAGGGACTGTACCCTCAAGCTGTGAGACAAAAAATGAAGCGGTTCAATCTTAGACTGCTTATCAGGTATCTGGTCACAGCAGCAAGGAGAACAGCCCAAGCGGTCTGTGTGAGTGTGCATCTGGGAAATCATAATCACTGAGGCCATAAAAACTGGCTGCTCTGGGATTGGAGCAATGACTCAGCAGTTAAGAGCACTTACCATTCTTCTAAAGGTGCCGGGGTTCAGTTCCCGTTAACCACATGGTGTCTCCTAACCATCTGTAATTCCAGTTCCAAAAGATCTGAGGCCCTCTTCAGGCCTTCATGGGCACCAGGCCTGCACATGATATACATGCATATGTGTATGCAAAACATTCCTACACATAAAATAAAAGTAAATCTTTGGGAAAAAACTGGTTCATCACAGCAATGGGGAGATATTTCCCATACAAGATTAAGGAATTCAGCTCTCCAGCAGGAGGCCATGATGGTTTATAGCTGTAATCTCAAGGCTGGAGGGAGGGAGGGAAGGAGGTAGAGGCAAGTGTACCCCCAGGGGCTCACTGGCTAGCCAGCCTACCTATAACAGCAAGCTCCAGGTTCTATGAGAGACCTAATCTCAAAAATTGAGGTAGAAAGTAGCAGAGGAAGGAGAAGGCCTGGCTAGTTTCATGTCAGTTTGACACAAGCTAAAGTCATCTGAGAGGAGGGAACCTCCATTAAGAAAATGTCCCCATAAGATCATGTTGTAGGCAAGCCTGTAGGGCATTTTCTTAATTAGTGATTAATGGGGAGGGTCCAGGCCATGGTGAGTGGTGCTGTCCTTGGCTGGTGGTCCTGGAGTCTATAAGAAAGCAGACTGAGCAAGCCATGATGAGAAAGCCAGCAAGCAGCACCCCTCCATGGCTCTGCATCAGCTTCTGCCTCAAGTGTAGACCAAATAAACTATTTCCTCCCAAGTTGCTTTGGTCATGGTGTTTCATCACAGCAATAGCAACCCTAACTAAGATAACACCTAATATTGACCCTTGGCCTCCACCTCTGTATATATGGGCAAATGCTTCCTCACACACATGCATGCACATGCATACATCTCACACACACACACACATACACACACATCCAAAACATCAGCTGATCACTGACTTTATATGCTAAACAGAGGAATGTAAAGTGTTGTCCTTCATGGAGAGATGGAGAAGCACCAGTTACATTAAGTCAACGTTGATCTCTTGAGCTGCATGGAAGGTCTATCAGCTGAGGGAGTCAAGGTCTTTGAAAACAAAGTGGAATCTCACTGAAAAGGGCCTTATAGACTCTGAATTACAGACATTGATCGTGGGGACTAAAAAGACGGAGCTGGGCTTGGGGAAGGTAGAATTAGTGGGCCCTGATTCAGGATGCAAGAAATAGAGATATTTCTTCCATAGGTTTCTAAGTTAGAAGACTGTAACATCACAGCAAGGAATGGAAATTCACGAAAATAATGATAATAAAAGGCACAATTAATGAAGAATTTCTTTAAAAGGATACATGAAGACAAGTCATTATGAGTCTTAGATCGAACTTTCCAACTCAAGTCCTCAGGAAAAGATATGTATTACCAATTTTCGTTTCCAACTCAAGTTCTTAAGAAGAAATATGCATTAGCAATTTTAGTTATCTTTTAGTATTTATGGTGAATCTGCTGTGATGAAATGAATCCATTTACAAGCTCATCCGGCAGCCTCCCAGTGACCCCACCTCCACCCCCAGGCTGCATCTGTTCCACGTGGGTTATTTATGATGCAGCTGGCTGAGCAGTTGGGATCTGCATGCTGCTCCATCAGAACACAAAACAAACAAATCCGCCTGGCCCACCACCTTGGCTCCTCTTTAGTTCAAACTTCATATGTTCAGTGACATATGAAGGAGAAGGCCTTGTCACCCATTCAAGTCTGTAAATGACACAGCCAAGGTCAGTCTTAAAGTACTGGCCCGCTCACGGTGACACAGTATCTCTAAAACGTGAATTTTGCGATGGTGGAGTCCGTCTGAAACCACCCTGGTATTTATTTATGTGTTTCCCTGTTTGTGAATGATCGCCCTACAGGATATCCTCTCTAAGCTTTGCAGCTGTTGATAATGGGTGCCTGCCCAAGTGTGGATTTCTTTTACAAACACATTTATCATCTATCAACCATATTGGCTGGAAGACGTGTATTCCGTGACTTGCAGCGTTCTTTCTCCTGGCGGTTCTGAAACCACCGAACAACACTCTCCACATTGTCCCTGAGCTCTCTCTTCAGGGAAGAACTGAAAGGCCGACTTTGTCTGAGAAGTGAGGGATTAAATGGCTTTATGCTGAATCCACAGTGTGTAAGGAGCATGGAGCCGTTTTCTAGATGAATCAGCTGATTCTTTGTGCTTTACAGGCTAGTTAGAGAAAATAGCTCATCCAATCACTGCTTGGTGGCCAAGAAGCGAGAGAGGAAAATGAGGCTTTAAGACAGGTACGTCACCATCAAGAGATAAGGCTTCAGATCCCTGTCTCCAGAGCTTAAATCAGGAACTGTGCTTCCAGGAGAGGGGCAAATGGGGGCTGGAATTCTGAATCAAGAACCATCCTAGGGTGGTGCTCAGATCTCTCTCAAGTCATTCCGACCATGAGAGTCCAGAGGAGGACATGTGGGGTATCTGACTGCTCCCAGGAGCATCTGTCCAAGCAAAAGGGTCCAGTCTGAGAGGCTCAGACCACCGTGCGTGCCCAAAGCCCAGTTAGAACTAATCTGGGTTGCAAGTGGGTAGGAGATGTTACAGACAGCAGTCATCCATAGTTAAAACCTCTGTCCAGCTGGGCAGGAAACTGTAGAATCTTTTTTGATATTGAACTCCTCTGTTTTCTGGAAGCATAAGCTCCCTGCTGGAGATTAAGAAGGTGCCGGCTCCCCGGGTCGGTTCCCTTTGGTTTCACTGATATCCTCTTCCTACCCATCCCTGCCTCATTTGCTTGGTTGTTATTCTTTTCTCTGTGGTTGCATTTCTTCCCTCTCTTTTTTTTTTCTTTTTAAAATGTTTATGATTTCTCTTTTCTTGATTTACTCATTCCAGTTTATTTCATTTGAACTATTAATGTTTTAGCTCCCAGAAAGTTACCTCAATCTGAACACTAGCAAAAGTCAGGTAGAGAAAATACCACTCAACTAGATAAGCATGATTCAGATCATCATCAGACAACATGTCTTAAAGTCCAGCCCAAACATTGTCAAGAAGTCGTGTTGGAAGTTAGGTACGGCAGTGTAATCTCGGCCTCTGGAGTGGCTGAGCCAGGGGAGTCTTGAATTTGAGCCTAACATGGACAACCTAGCAAGATCCTATCCCCAGAATCAGAACAAACACACAAATAAGAAATTATAGAATATAAACACAGGTCAGTAAAGCTACACTCAGAGTCATTCCTCTGGGCTCATATTCTTCAACACTTCAAACGGCAAAATCCTGAAAGTTCTCTTGTCCGGAAACAGACAGCTGCAATGCATGGCAGAACCCCATTCAGCCGTGTGATTTGGGGCATATTGCCCATCTCCCTGATTGGCCCCACCATAGCCAAAACATTCCTGCCCTAGAGCTACTAATGAAAGAAAAAAAAGCAGGGATGCCTTGCCAGGGCCTGGCAATAGCTCACCTATGTGTCCTGAAAACCATGAGTAACCAGCTATTTAATTTAATTAGACTGTCGATGTTTGAGGGGGTCACAAAAAAGATGAGGGGGAAAAGAGTTGTCCTTCATGTGCTGAAGGGGGGACCTTGGGGTCAGGGGGACATTAGACAGGCCTCATCAGTTCTGTTATTTGGGCTGCAAGGAACAGAAATGTAGCATGAATCTTAAAAGTTCTTATTAATAAAATCAAACCCGAGCCAGTTATTGGGGTGAACACTGGATGATCAGAGAGACAGAACAAGCCACAGCTATCTCACCTTGCCAATTCCTCAGCTGGTCCTGTTTCCTCAGACTGGAAGCTTCTGTGTCCTCATCCCAATGGCTCTCAGCTGAACTGCTGCTAGAAGCCTGAATGCTTAACCAGCCAAATGCTTAACCAGGCAAATGCTTCTAGTTTCTGGTCCTCACACCTTATAAACCTTTCTGCTTTCTACCACCACTCCCTGGGATTAAAGGCTGCTTTCTGGGATTAAAGGCGTGAGTCACCATGCCGGGCTGTTTCCAATGCGGCCTTGAACTCACAGAGATCCAGAGGGATTTCTGTCTCTGGAATGCTAGGATTAAAGGCGTGAGTGCCACCATTTTCTAGCCTCTGTATCCAGTGGCTGTCTGTTCTGTGACCCCAGATAAGTTTATTAAGGTACACAATATTTTGGGGAACACCATACCACCACACAGAAATGCAATTTAGACCAGCATAATTGAAGGAGAGACGGATTAGTTCAAAGAAAAAAAGGAGAAAAAAAAATCTAAGGACCAAACTGAAAGGCAGAAGTCCTTGAAATAAGCATCCATAGTTCAGCCTCTGAGGAGTTTCTCCCCATGTAGCAGGGTCTCACACTGCCAGCCAGGTCCTCCGACTTGGCTGCAAATGAACTTCCAGAGTCCCGTCCCGTGTGTGTGTGTGTGTGTGTGTGTGTGTGTGTGTGTGTGTGTGTGTGTGTGTGTGTCCCCGCCAGCATTGTAGCCACTGGCATTTCCAGGGAAAGACTGGCTCTCCTCTTCCTAGCAGCAAAATTCCAAAGAAAGGGTTCTGATTGGTCCAAACTTGGTCAGTAACACATCTGAGCTCATCAGCTCTGGCTATGGAGGCTTCAACCTGTGTCTACAACAGCAACGATGCCATTGGAATCACATCCAGGGAAGGGGAGAAAAGTTCTCAACACACGTAGTAGGGAACAATGGAGAGCTCTAGACACACTTCACAGTGGGAGCCCACTGTTGAGAGATCTACAGAGATAGGAACACTCAGTGAGTGACCAGAGAGAGCACCCGGCCAGGAAAGACCCAAGTTACTGACAGCACAGGCCAGAGGTGAGGGAGCAAGCTAAAAGCAAGATGAGACCTTATTGCGGTTCTACATGGCTATATTTTTTTATTTAATTTTATTTTATTTTACAATATAATTTATTACATATCAGCCACGAATTCCTTTGTTCTCCCCCCTCCCGACCCCCTCCCCTTCCCCCCAGGCCACCCCCCATTCCCACCTCCTCCAAGGCAAAGCCTCCACCGAGGACTGAGATCAACCTGGTAGACTCAGTCCAGGCAGGTCCAGTCCCCTCCTCCCAGGCTGAGCCAAGCGACCCTGTATAAGCCCCAGGTTTCAAACAGCCAACTCATGCAATGAGCACAGGACCCGGTCCCACTGCCTGGATGCCTCCCAAACAGATCAAGCCAATCAACTGTCTCACCTATTCAGAGGGCCTGATCCAGTTGGGGGCCCCTCAGCCATTGGTTCATAGTTCATGTGTTTCCATTCGTTTGGCTATTTGTCCCTGTGCTTTATCCAACCTTGGTCTCAACAATTCTCGCTCATATAAACCCTCCTCTTTCTCGCTAATTGGACTCCCAGAGCTCCACTCGGGGCCTGGTCGTGAATCTCTGCATCCAGTTCCCTCAGTCATTGGATGGGGTTTCTAGCACGACAATTAGGGTGTTTGGCCATCCCATCACCAGAGTAGGTCAGTTCGGGCTGTCTCTCGACCATTGCCAGCAGTCTGTTGTGGGGGTATCTTTGTGGATTTCTGTGGGCCTCTCTAGCACTTTGCTTCTTCCTATTCTCATGTGGTCTTCATTTACCATGGTCTCCTATTCCTTGTTCTCCCTCTCTGTTGTTGATCCAGCTGGGATCTCCTGCTCCCCCAAGCTCTCTTTCCCTCGACCCTCGCCCTTCATTACTCCCACTCATGTCCAGGCTGTTCATGTAGATCTCATCCATTTCTCCGTCACTGGGCGATCCCCGTGTCTTTCTTGGGGGTCCTGTTTTCCAGGTAGCCTTCCTGGTGTTGTGAGTAGCAGTTTTATCTTGTCAGACGTCATTAAGCCTCAATCAGTAGACAAGCAGACCCCTGGATCTACAAACTACATGTTTAAATGTTTCAATAAAAACATCTCTTATGTGTCTTGGCTCCCCTCAACCAAATAAGATTACAAAATATGATACCAGGCGGACTTAAATTTATGCAATGACCCCTGAAGACACATCACCTCCATCTCCAAGATGACGCTCAGAACCGGGGATAAACAGCAGCTAGACAGACAACCGCAGAAACTCTCGAAACTGCTCACCTGCTTCCCACCTTGCTTCTGATGAGCCAAAGCCTGAAGTCATTTACATAATTCTACCAAATATTTTTGCAACATTATCTCATAAAAGATTTGGCACTATTGAGAAAATGTTTAAGGATGAAATCGAGAGTATCTATTTTAAAATGTAAACACATATAAGACTTTTATATTATTATTATTTTAAGCGAGTGGGTCCTCTCTCTCCTACAGGACTGCCCGTTAGCGGTCTGTGTAGCTGCCATGCAGGAGTTAATACTGCAGCTGACATGAAGTTCCCCTTGATGGCAGAAGAGATAAGCTGTTTGTCTGCCTTATTTCCATGAGGAATTATGCTGGAGGTTATCACGCTGTCAAATAAACTTTTTTTTCCGTATGGGATATGGAGAAAGGGGTCCAGAGGACTGGAGGGGCCCTGTTTTTCATTGAACAAAGTGATTTTGTTCTGAGGTTAAAGTCTGTATGACCCAAAGTAGAGGTTGGTATGCCAGGAGTCATGCATTGATTTAAACAATAATAAATTGTGGTGCAGTGTGGAGGGGAACTCTGTTCCCTCAAGGACACTGAAGACCGAGCAGTTTCACTGCTGTGCTTTCAAAATAAACCCTGTGCTTGTCAAGTTTGAGGACCGAAGCTGTACTCAGGAACTTTCAAAAATCAATACTTAATCCAAGCCAGTAAGTTACGATGCTTATAAAACAACCCTTAAAATTCCAAATGGTTAAGTAAATAAATGGAATGTAAATCACCATAAGTAGCCAATAAAATACAGAACTTAACAGTCAAATAATAGGTTTTTAAAGCAGAAAAGCTGCCACACACAATATGGTGATTTCGGTGTGTGTTATCCAGGATCCAGAGCCTTTCAAACAAGACAATTTGGAAGAAGGCTGGTTCATCATTGCAGGGCCCAGGAGATCCACGGAGGCAGGTGTGGTTTGTAAACAAGAAAAACACACAGTAATTAATTTTTTTTTTTAGTTAATTAATTGCTTCCGAGGTTGCTAAGTTGATGAATGCAAACAGGCGAATGCATGCACTAACTTGTAGTGAAAAGAGGGCGCGTTCACTCCTGCACGGCAGTTTTCAAATCCAGGGGCAGCAGCAACTTCAGTCCTCAAACAGTCCTTGCTTTCTGGGAGCCTCCCTGATTGAGGCGGGAGCTCCCTCAGCCCCCATCTTTTGATGGATTTTCCGCTGCGACAGCACCAGAGCCTTGAAGTTAAGACCTGTCTGACCACCGGAATGTGTTCCTCTCCCTGAGCCCCACTAAGCCCCATGTGACCCAAGATGCCTCCTTAAGGCTTTTATGATGGCTATAGTCACAGCCATACAGTTGCCCTCCAACCGCGACCTGGTCATCCAGCGGAAGACACTCACGGAGGTTATCTGTGGCTATCAAGCCCTCCTCATCCCAGACGATCCCTTTAAGCCTCCCGACTAAATGAGAACGGCAACAGTCCACTTGTAATGAACACGTAATTCCCGACATTTCTCTGAAGCTTTCCATCTGAACACTGCTCAAACAATGCATTGAGTGAGACGCTAAAACCAAACCGCTCACTGGGCACCGGGTCCAATGTCATAAGCTCCGGCACCACAGCAGAAATCCTGCTGCGTGTGCTGCTCGTCAGCCACAAGCTGGTAGTTCCATGTTCCTGGGGATATACTTTGAGGCTTCTGGGCCTTTTGTTCCTTGAAAGTGTCACACTCCCTAACTCTTCATGACTCAGTAAGTGCCTCCCTGGCTCTTGAGACTTCTGTGCCTCTCACAGGCTTGATCTTGACCCGTTAAACACATTTTGTCATATTTAAAATTAGCTGGGCTTTCTATCGCCCTGATTAAATCGGAGGCTCAGAGACAAGTCTTGGCTTAGTCTCCTCGTATCAGCTCAACACAAGTGATACTGGGGGTTTACTCTAGGGAGGTAATTCCAAAAGCCAGGTATTCCCCAGTTGGATCTGAGCATAGAGACACAGCCCTGTGTGGGGTGCGACATGAATCTTTGAAAACACTAAGACGGAGAAAGGAGGAGAGGGAGCAGATGCTATTAGCCCAGGGGCATCAGATGTTGGAGTTGGTAGAGATTCAACTGATCTGTTTTCTGTTTCCAGCCCCACCCCTGACCTTTGAGTATTTCCAATTCCAGAGCCTTCTGGGTTCTGCAGCACACCTCAAGATGCTTGGTGTTGGCCTGCCCCTCTGCTCACATCGGAATCATCACTGTTCAGCGCTCTCTGTGTATTGAACTGCTTCGTTTTTTCTAAGTGCTGTGATATTCCTTACGTGGTGTGGCTGGCCTCACTGGTAATCTTTGTTCTTTGGCATGGGTGGGTATGTGGGTGGGGGCGCTGGGAGGGTGCTTGCTTGCTTGCCTGCTTATCCCTATGTAGCTTAGGCTGACCTAGAACTCACGATGTAGCCTCTGTAGGCATCAAATTTGCCACAGTCCTTCTGCGTCTACCTACCAAGGTGCTGGAACTACAGAGATTACAGATGGACATCGACACACCAGGCTCAGGATTACTCTTTCTAAATTCCTAACTAATCAGCTCACGGAACTTTCTAGAGAAATAGCACACGCATACATGTGTAAGTTTCACCCATATTTAACCAGACTTCCTTGAATGAATTTTTGCAGTGGTATGTACTACTTGTAACATTATTATATAAAGTTCAAGTTGGCATTATTAAAACAAATATGAACACAACTGGTTTAAAGAAAATATACTAACAACATCTTTTACAACCCTTTGAAACTTATCCTAGGTGCCAGAAAATTATTAGCAAGAAATAAAATAAAGCTCTTTCACATTCACAGAAAAACAGCAATGGGAGATGGAGAAAGCAGTCTTGTTCTACAGTTTGACCTTCAACTCCCTCCCACTCCACCTTTATAAACGCTGTGTGAAAACCCACTTCTGGATCTGACTGAGCAGACTGTACAGCACAAGGTGGCGTGAACTGAGCATGCCACTTTATTACAACTTTATTGGCAGGAAAAGGAAAACCAGCCTCTGTGGCCTCGCTGTCCCACTGTCCTTCCTTCTTCCTTTCTGTCCCTTTCAGGGTGTTCAAGATGTCAAAGTGAGGTTTTCTACCGCAAAAATTCCAGATTCCCTCGAGTCTTCTGGGAAGAGCTGGGTTCGACCGTGCAGATAACCCTGGAGCCAAAAATCCATATGTCACCTCCACAAGGGGTCATGGGAGGACATCCTGAGAACACACTTCTTGCTGCTGCTGGGTATGAGGCAGTGAAGAAAGGCAAACAGAAGTTAAGAAAAAAAATGCATTCTGCAGGAGTGAATGAGAGGCAAGAGGCGTCCCCCATAGCCTCCCCCTGCTTTTGCAGAGAACCGGAATTCAGTTGCCAGCACCTACGTGAGGTGACTCCTGACGGCCTGTAACTCCAGCTCCAGGGATAGCTGATACTTCTGGCCTCGTGTGCATATACCACCACGCGCACGCACACACGCACGCGCGCACACACACACACACACACACACACACACACACACATGTGCACGCGCGCACATATGCAGATAAATTAAACATAAAAAATAAATCACTATGAAAAAGAAAAGGGAAAGAATCTTTCTGATCTCAATGCCAGGCACAAAGCCGCCACTGGCACACATTTCTTGGAAAGGGAGCCCAACTTCTCAAGCTTCCCGTCTCGTAAATGTTTGTTGACATGAGCCTTTGACAGGAGTCAATCTGGCGGGCAGGTGGTTTTTTTCCTTCTTTCAAAAACTCGAGTTGCTCTAGCTGCTGAGCGTTCTTCATGATGAAAATGAGGAAGTTGTGTCTACAGCCCAAGACTCACTGACCTTTTGGGCTGCATTTCACTGAATCCCATTTGGCCCCATCTTAACAAAGTGGGGCTAACCAGATAGCAAACGGGGTTGGGAGGAGGGGCTGGCCAGACCAATGTGTATTTGATGAGGAATAATTCACAAACTTGAGAGAGAAGAAGGTACGTAAAGAAGTTCTTACTCTATAACTCCAAAAGAAAAAGGATCTGATGTTTGACCATCTACTGTGTGTCAGGTACTGCGTCACTCACCCTGCCAAATCATCTCCGAGACTCGAGAACCTGAGGAGACGGGTAATAGGAGCCTTAGTCCCAGGTTTAAAAGAACTCAGGTCAAATTCCTTTAGCAGAGGAACTGGACTATTACCCAGTCCATAAACTGGATTTCATTTGTGGTATGAGGATCTTCAGCTCCACGTCTCTGAAGGGTAACACGTGAAAGGAAAAGAAATTACAGGATCCTACCAGCTCAGACCTTGATGAAGGGCTAAAGGTCACGATGCAATTTCTCTTGAATTAAAGATAAGGAAGCTGACTCACAGAGGTTAAATGATTTGCCCAAATTACATGGCTCTAGCTGTGCAAATTGTGAAAATCCTTCCTGATTGAAGCATTGGGGATTGAGATGTGCTTAATTGGAGATGAGATACCCTAACTAGCAAAAGCTGTTTCATTTCTTTCAAACAATTGAGGCTGTAAAATGCCTGGGTGAGAATTTCTAAGATAACCCAGGGATTCAAAGTACTCGGGGCTTTAAGAAAGCTTTCCTATCAACAACTAGGCCTCTTAAATTGTTTTTATCTCCAGGTCGGAAAGCAGATGCAGAGCCCTTGGGCAGCAGGAGGCAGCAACAGAGTCTGTTACACCAAAGCGGGGAGCTCCCCCAATGAGTCAACAAATTAGCAGGAACTGTGACCAAGCCTGGAAGGAGCAAGACGGGGAAGGAGAGAGAAGACGCAAGCACTTAAACCAGCAAGCAGAATCCCAAGCACATCTCGATTGGTCCAGGAATGATTTTCCAGACGAGCTCACTCTTGTTTGCTGTTCTTGACGGAGAATCCGAGATCCAAACAGACCAAAGTCTACCCCGAGAGAACCCAGTCTTCACGGTCAAGCAAACAGCCAACCTCATTCCTATCTCACAGGTAAAAGGAAGCATTTAATAGGCTTTTCGAATGCAAATATTCTAGGGCAGCCAAGGCTCTTGGAAATTGAAAAAGCACAGCAAGGACCTCTACGCATTGGCTTTTGTGAACTCAAGCACGAAGGTCCAGATAGTTCTGTAAGTAACAACACTGGGGGAGCAAGATGTTTTTACCTATTTAGTTTCAGCTCGTGCAAAGTTTGGAATGATGCCTGAAAGAATAAGAAGCATGATTCATAAGGGCCTCCTCATGTAGGTAATCCCTCCAGGCAGGACGGACTGAATTCTCCACAGATGTGTTCACCGACTTAATCTCAGAGCATCCGAGTAGGTGTAGTACTGTAGCCTGTGGTGTTCGCCTTCCAGCTCTGAAGGTTTCTGGACAAAAGCTGAAGTGGAAACATGAGAAATTGACAGTTTCATTCATATGCATATTACACATAGAGCCAAAATGTTACCATGACCTCACAGGAGAAGGAAAGGATGGTTCTCAGTACAGCGTAGAATTTTTGTCTGACCAGAAGGTGCAATGGTTTGGATATGAAATGTCCCCCACAGGCTCATATGTTTAAACACTTGGTCCCTAGCTGGAAGCACTGTTTGGGGGAGATTGCAGGACCTTTAGGGGTGGGGCTTAGCAAGAAGAAGTGAGTTGCTTAAGAGGCAGTACCTGAGGGTGACAGGCCACTGCCACATCAGGTCAACGTCTGTGTTTCCTGATGCACTGAGGCAGGCAGTCTTATTGTCCCACTGCCACCGCTGCAAGCTGCCATGAGTTCTGTCAACCCTTCCCCACCGAGATGCATACTACCCTCTCAAACTGGGAGCCAGGGTAATCCCTTCCTCAAGGTGCCGCTTTCAGGCATTTTATTATAGCAGAAGAAAGAAAAGCTAATCCTGAGGGGAACCGCACTTCATGGAGCACACAATAAACACAACTCGGACTTGATTCGCATACGGAGGAAGACAGCTTTTATTGTCCTGTCCATCGAAGCGTAAAGATGAGGTCATCCGTGCTTGTTTGGAATGCTTCAAATATTAATGTCATCTCCCTTGGGCTCCAGCTTATCTACTTAACAGATCCTCAGTTGGACGTTAACTAAAAAGTCCAGTAATAGGAAGAAAGAAGAAAAACACAATACAAACTGATATCAGTATTGCTCACATGTTTTCAAACATATCTGTGCATATTATAGTATAACAGCGTTCCCCTGTGACTCACTAGCACGCGCTGAGGTTTCGTAATTATTAGTCACTGCTTGAGTTCAAACTCCTACATTTGTGTGAATAGAAAATAAACCAAAGCCACTCCTGAGGTTCAGGGGACCTTGGCAGGTTGGTCTTAGTCATCTGCTTCTCAAGAAGTCAGGAGGACAATGTAGGACTTTATGGAAACATCAAATGTTCTCCATTTAAACACTGTATACAGGACAAGCAACAGATGATCCAGAGGCTTCCTCTGGCTCCTGTGGGCACCAGGTACAAACATGATGCACGGCTTAGCTACTTGCTTTTTTAACATCACCCTCTGTTGTTTAAAGTTTTGGATCCTTGCCATTAAAAGCAGAATTTCCAGGAACCGGCATCTTTACGTATTGCCTCCTAGAGCCCTCTCTCCCTGGATGTGCAGGAAGATGAGCAGCCCTTTGTGCTGCTTACACGGTGTCTCAGTTAAGGTTTCTGTTGTGAAGAGACACCATGACCACAGCAACTCTTTTGTTTGTTCAGTTGGTTTTTGGTACTTATTTATTTTATGTCTATGAGTGACCTGTCTTCATGCACACCAGAAGAGGGAGTCAGATCCCATTACAGATGGTTGTGAGCCACCATGTGGTTGCTGGGAATTGAACTCAGGACCTCTGGAAGAGCAGCCAGTGCTCTTAACTGCTGAGCCATCTCTCCAGCCCTCACAGCAACTCTTATAAAGAAAACATTTAACTGGGGTGGCTCACTTACTGTTTCAGAAGTTCAGTCCCTTATCATCATGACAGGGAGCATGGCGGTGTGCAGGCAGATGTGGTGCTGGAGAAGTAGCTGAGAATCCAACATCTTGTCGGCAATAAAAAGTCAACTGAGACACTGGGCGGTATCCTGAACATAGGAAACCTCAAAGCCCACCCCCACTGTGACACGCTTCCTCTAACAAGGCCAAACCCACGCCAACAAAGCCACACTTCCTAATAGTGCCACTCCCTATGGGATTATGGGGGCCAATTACATTCAAACTACCACACATGGTTTCCCTGTGTGTTAACTATGACTTCAGTCTTCATCATTTAGGGTGGACCGTTGACTTCACGCTCTGCCAATGTTCTATGTAACCCTGACTGAATCCACTGATTAAGAAAAATCAGTGATTCCTTAATGGTTGTTGGGAGTCTGAGGCCAGAGGCCAGAGGATCTGGAGTTCAAAACCATCTTGAGCTACACAACAAAACTTTTTCTAAAAAAAAAAAAAAAAAAAAAAAAAAAGCTGTTTAGTCTTTGTTGGTTTGTTTCAAGATTTACTTATTTCTATGAATATTTTACCTGCATGTATGTCTGTATACCACATGTGTGCCTGGTGCCCACAGAGGCTTAAGGAAAGCATTGGAATTTCTGGAACTGGAATTAAGAGGCATGTGGGTACTATCCCACTTTTATTTTGATGGAGTGTAAAAACACACTCTTTCTCAGCTTCTTAACTACAAATTACACCATCAAAACATGTCATAACGGGAGAAAAGAGGAGAGGGCTCTCAGTACCTGACAGGGTATCCGCCTCAGCATCGAGGCACCCCGGCTCATGCAATGCCCGAGAAACAGAGCACGCCCCTGACCCCAGGCTCCACCAGGTTCATCAAATGCCAGTTCTGTGAGGAAACAGACTGTACCGTCGTAGTCTTTTGTCCTTCATTTCTTAGATTCTTGCTTTTCAGTTTCCCCCTGGGGAATCACACTGGACCACTGGGGATCAGGCGATGATTTCAAAGCCTGTCTCCTGCCCATCCAATCACTAGCCTTAAGTCCTTTCTTAAAGCCCTGCAGTTTTGCCGTTTACTAGCCCCCTCCCCCTCCGCCATTTGCCGAGGAGAAAGGAGAAGCAATTACCTAAGGAGTCGCGAGTTGAGCTAGGTTTTGACCTCTCCAGACATCAGCTAGTGCAAGAGTCAGCGGTGAGCCCAGAACTCTCAGCTTCCCATTCAAAGCTGAGGCTTTAGTGACCCAGAAAGCCACACTTGTAGCCTCTACACAAAACTGGCTGCACGGGAGTGGGGGTGGGGGTGGGGAGAGACGGTCCTGCCACCCAGACGCTGATCAGAAGCCCGTTAAAGTTCAGAGCAGAGGGCTGTTTTATTTCCTGGAAACTGAGACACCAGCACTATACCCATCTCAAATCCCTCCCAAATCCCCTAAACCCAGAGAGAAGCCAGTCCTGGGTGGAGGAGGAGGGCAGGAAGGCCCTTTCCTCGCAAAGTGCTCCAGGACACATTAACAGCTTTCCCACTGAGCCCTTCAACCTCCAGGGCCAAAACGTGTGCAGCCGTCAAGGCCCAGGAATGAACATTTGAACATTTGTTTCCCAGTGTGTGCTGGGATTGTTTCTCAGCCAGGCCTCCCACCCTTCAGGGGACCTGCAAGCTTACAGCGGAGAACCCACAGTGCCTACTGCTGTTGTGAGTGTTGGCACAAGTTAAGAGGGTGAGTGAGGCCGCACAGGAGGCTCCTGGGCTGGTTGTCTGGTTTCTGTTTGTAGGCACCAGGGGTGTTAACCCTCTTTGGTCTCCCCATGATGCCTGAGCATGCTTAGAAAAAGCTGCCCGGGAAGGGAAGCAAAATTGTTCCTTTCCCGGTTGTCTGCGCTGAGGCCGTTCTTCAGCTCTGAAATAGGACAGATTTATCTGTGTCACAACCCTATTCAGAAGCCGACAAATAGCGACGGAGCCCTAGTCCTTCCCCCTATTCTGAGCCCTGGCCGCTTCTCACATTTATATCTTTTATAATGCCTTCAGTCTAGGCTGTGGGGTTTAGTATCTTGGTATGTCTTATCTTGTCTCATATAAGCTTCTGGGGAGAATGTGACATAATCTTGAATACAGTAAAGGAACAATAACTTTAAACTGAATTAATGAAATCTTAAAGCAACATATGTTTTCAATTTGGATGCTATCAGTCATGACTGCATGGGAAATGCATGGGTCATTTTTACACTTTAGCCTAGAGAAAACTTGACCAAGAACATCCTGGCTGTCAGTCAGAGACACTGTGGCTGGTCCTGCCCCCAGACCATCCCATATGCAGAAATAAGCCTTGAAGTCTACATCTTTGGAAAGACGAGGAACTATCACTGTAACCAACTAAATCTTGTTATGGAACTGCACAAGGCTCTGCAATGGTGTCAAAGTAACTTTATAACATTTAACATCAGTGATGAGAGAGCTGGCGATACCACAGCTGTCTCCTACTCCGAGACAGGGAATATGGATAAATAGGAAAATGTTGGTTAGATAAAGAGGGATAATAGAGTCCTGGAATGAAATACACAGCTATCAGCAAGATATATTTACACCCATAAGGGAATTTCTTCAGGGTCATTTGCTCTTCTGAGATTAGAACACAGCTATGCCAAAGTCTTGTTTTTCATGACTCACTCTCTCAGTCCTTCCCACCAGGATAGGAAATTAAAGGTCAAATGACTTTTTCAGGAAACATTTGTCTCCAGTGTCTAGGTTCACTGAAAAGGAATGTATTGAACGTTGATTATGGACTCAACAAAAAAAATCAATGCTGGGCATCTCCAGGAGCTCCAAAGATGTCCCTCCGCCCATGCGGTTTATACCCTGGGATGGCGAATCAATTGTCAGCTTGATGGGGTTTAGAATCACCATGGAAACAAGGCTCTGGGCTTGTCTGTGAGGGATTAGAGGTATTCGATTAAATGAAGTGGGGGAACTCACCTTAAACGGAGGTGCTATCATTCCACAGGCAAGTATGAGACTGGATAAAAAGGAGAAGGCCCACAAGCATTCGTCATCCTCTGCTTCATGACTGCAGATGCAATGTGACCAGGTGCTTCAAACTACGGCCCCCGTGCCCTCCCCACCACGAGGTTCTGTGTCCTTGAACTGGGAACTGATAGAAACTCTTGCCTCCTTGGGCTGTTTTTATCAGATATTGTATTGTAAGTCATGTAGCTAACATGTACCCCATGTCACCCCTTCCTCTTGAATCTGAGCTCTCACTTTTAACAGCCAGTGGCTCTCTTTTGACTGACAGAATGCAGCTGAGGTGACGCCATAAGCCTCCATCATCAAGGTGTAACAGCTTCCACCTTGATCTCCTTGGAACCATTACCCTGGGAGAAGCTAGTAGCTGGGTAAGTGCCAGTGTCCTGAGATGGTCATACTTTGAGGAAGCTCAGTTAACCATGGGATGAAAGAGAAAGACAGAGATCCCAGCAACCCTCCGCTGGCCTGGGAATCTCAGGCGAGGAGCTATCTTGGATACACAGGCAAACAGGCCTTTGAACATAGCTATAGACCATGACCATGAGAAGCCTCAAACAACAACCACATTTCTTCCCCTCCCCAGATCCTCCCTGGCTTGCCCTCCCTTTCAGAGAGAGGTCAATTGTTGCAAATTTCTAAGTTTGGGGATTGTCTTAGTTAGGGTTTCTACTGCTGTGAAGAGACACTGTGACCACTGCAACTCTTATCAAGGAAAACATTTAATTGGGGTGGCTCACTTACAGTTCAGACGTTTAGTCCATTATCATCATGGTGGGACATGGCAACGTGTAGGCAGACATGGTGCTGGAGAGGTAGCTGAGAGTTCTACAACTTGTGCATGCAACAGGAAGTGGTCTGAGTCACTGGGTGTGGCTTGAACATATATGAGACCTCAAAGCCCGCCTCCATAGTGACACACTTCCTCCAACAAGGCCACACCCTTTCCAGCAAAGCCACGCCTCCTAATATTGCCACTCCCTCTGGGGGCCATTTTTCTCTCAAACCACCACTGGGATGATTTGCTAAGAATTGTTTTGTTTCTATTAAAAACCTAAAGGCTATTACCTGGAAGAGTCAAGGATTCTTGGAGGAAGCCAAGGCTCAAAGAGCATTGGTGTTATTTTGGCCTTTGAATAGATCAGCTGTTTCCTGCTGTGAATTTCATTTCTGCTATTATACTTTCCCCAATGGATTCTTTTTCCTAAGAACTTCTAAACAGCGTGGCTTGATCATTTCTTGGGCATATACAACGAAGGTGTTTGGATAACAGTCACACAGACAAGGCTTCCTGCTTCCAGGCTTTTTGTTTCTTCCTTTTAGCATTAGCTCTAATGCATATAATCAGATGTCTGCCTTCTGCAAGTATCTCTTTTAGCTAGCATCCAAGGTCAGGGCCAGCTCTGGACAAAAGCATTTTATCTGAGATACCTATCAGACATCCAAGGACAAAGAATAGACAGCATAAGCATTCCAGGCCACCTGCTAGTCTCCTGAATTAAGGTAAATATCCATATGGAGACACCACCTAGGTCGGGCGGACGTTAGGGACATAGCTTTGTTTCTTGTACAAATTAAGCTCAGACCCCCCCCTTTCTCTCACAGCCCAAGTGGCACCTCTAGACTTCCCCTTGAACAATTTACTCAGAACAAAAGGGTTTTTACATACCAGGTGCATTCAAGCTATGACACAGGTTACCTAGCAACCAAGTACACTTGCCCCGCCCAACCAGAGAGCAGCAGAGCCAGAAGATTGCGGATGGTAGGATGGAGAGGGGTCACAGAAAGAGGAAGGAGAGGAACGAAGACGGAGAAGAGGACAAGATGGAAAGAACTCAGAACCATGAGAGGACAGCAGGGGAAGGGACAGAGAGGAGCTAAGTATGAGAACAGAATTGAAGCTGTGTAGATAGAATTTTGCGTTATAAGAATAAAGTGAATGGACTAAAGAGCTCGGTGTACTTAGATTCATTCCCTCAGATTATTTCTAGCCACAGGTAGCATCTCTTCTGGAAACCCTGGGAAAAGACTATTAGAGGCTGGACCCCAATAGCCTTCGATAGAGTGGGAACTCCAGGATGGGAATGGGTGAAGCATGAACAGAGTAGTCTAAAATGCCTGAGAAAGGGAACATTTGAGAACACCAGTGTCAGATAAAGGCCATTTTCACTGCTGGGACAGAGCCTGGTGGAGAGCACAGAGAAAGGGCCAGTAGCCAGAGGGTTCTCCAGGTAGTCCTGGCAGCCCGATCACCTTGATGCGTGTATGTATTAGTTATTTTCCATTGTGGTGATCAAATTACCCAACACAGCTTAAGAAAAGAGAAAGTACTGTTGATTCCATTCCAGAGAGTTCTGTCTGTCACAGCAGGAACTGCACAAGGACAAGTTCATATCACCATGGGTCAGGAAGTAAAGGGAAGGGAATCCTGGCACACTACGACCGTTGCGAGTTTTCCCATTTATTCCATGTGGGGTCCCAAACCATGAGAGGGTGCTACCCACATTCAGAATGGGTTTGTCCCCATCGGTTCACCTTTTCTGGAAACGAGTCGCACAGACACACCAGGGATGTACCTTACCACTCTCCTAAGTGAAATCTTCTCTCTGTGACTGACTGTAGAAATGAGAAAAATGGGGAATAACACGTGCGTTCAATGAGACCAAAACAGCAAGATCAGAATCTTAGTGTGTATGGGCGGTGGTGGCGCACGCCTTTAATCCCAGCACTCGGGAGGCAGAGCCAGGCGGATCTCTGTGAGTTCGAGGCCAGCCTGGGCTACCAAGTGAGTTCCAGGAAAGGTGCAAAGCTACACAGAGAAACCCTGTCTCGAAAAACCAAACCAAAACAAAACAAAACAAAAGAATCTTAGTGTGTAGACGTGTGAGGTGTACAGGTATGTATAGGTGTGTGTGTGTGTGTGCGTGTGTGCACACATGCGTGTGATCACACCTACACGCGAGTGCATTTATAAAGAAGCCTAATTCCAGGAATCTTCTTCGCTCTTCCACCATATGCCCTGAGGCAGGCTCTACCAATCAAAGCCAGAGCTCCTTCAGCACAGGACTGGGAAATGCAGTACAGCCTCTCCTGTGATGTGCGAATCACTCCATTGTCTTAAATAATTTTCTCAGTTCCCTCCTCTACCTTTGAGAGGCAGCCCAAGAGAAAAGCCCATTCCTCTTCAACTGCCTTTTTAAATAAAACAGAGATGACTGGTGTTGATAGGCGTGACCCTAAGAAACACTCCAGATGAGAACTTTTGGTGGTGATAGTTTCCATCTGAGCCTAGTAGAGTGTTCTTTTTTTTTTTTAATTATTAAGAGATTTTCTATTCATTTACATACCAACCACAGATTCCCCTTTCCTCCCTCCTCCCACCCCCAGTCTTCCCCCCCAACCCACCCCCTATTCCCACCTCCTCCAAGGCAAGGTCTCCCATGGGGAGCCTGGGACATTCAGTTGAGGCAGGTCCAGGCCCTTCCTCCCTGCACCAAGGCTGCACAAAATGTCCCACCGTAGGCATTAGGCTCCAAAAAGCTGGCTCATGAGTAGACTGTTCTTAATCTATAGAAATGCTGTAGTCAAGTCAGATGGGTGGAGAAAGCCGACTACCGAACCGAAATCACAGATGCTGGCACGCTGAAAGACTACACCTGCCCCCATGCCACGCTTTATTTGCATGTAATCCCAGCCAAATCAATATCTCCATCTTAATCAAGAGGGAATTACAGACCTCAGCAGAGAGGCATCATTGTAGGTAATTGCACCAGAGTCCTTTTCAGACGGCGCAGACGGAACTGAAGTGTTTAAATGGATACGAAAAGATGGAAAAATTGCTAGAAAAGAATTTACAGATTGTACGTGCCGAAAGCAGCAAGTGATTCAGGCTGTCGTGTGTTTGTGCTTAAACCTTAGAATAAAACTGATGGCAGGTCCCAGTCCCAAGGTCAGGGGAGGAAAACAGCAGTGATGTTGTGACCTGCATGGCATGAGGAGGAGGTTTTTACAATTCTAAAGTGAAAATGTCAAACTTCTTTCTGCCAAAATACATCATGTCTCTACCTCTCCACTCCCTCCCTCCCTCCCTCCCTCCCCCCCTCTCTCCCTCCCCATCCCCACCCCTCTCCCTCCCTCTCTCTAGACAAGATCTTACGAATCCCAGGCCGACCTTGAACATACAAGTAGCCAAGAATGAACTTAACTTTTCATCTTGCCTCTGGCCTATACCTCCTGAGTGTGGGATTTCAGGTGTGCAAGACCAAGCGTGGCTTACACAGGCCTGGGAACTAGAAATTGGCTGTTGCTGTTCATTTTCAGTGTGAGATAAACTTAGAATTCATCAGGGTTACAGGGGGTGCTAACCCCTCCTTCCTGGAGCTGAGAGCTGGTATCTGCTCTGGAGTTAGATGAGGCTTTGTGTCTTCTGTTACATCCTCCATTTCTTTTGTTCCTGACTAAAGGAAACCATTGGGGTGCTGTTAATAAATTCTCCTCCTCCACAGGATCTCATTTCTCTCCAGCTTGGTTCATCAGCCTTCCCCTCTGCGGAATCACACTCCTCCACACTTTCACACACACACCCCAAAACACACACATGTTATCCCAAACACTGCTACCAGTATATGATCACCAGACACTGGAAGTTGTACATCTTGTCTTTCTGTGCTTGTCTGTTTCTCCCAGAGTTCTGATCATCATTGGCCCATTCATCTAACTACTGAAAAGATGGCTGAGTGGAATTCCCTTCCTCTGGCTGCTAGCATCTGCACAACATTGCTACTTGGGCAATGGATGGAGGAGAGGGTGGATGGGCACAGCATGACCCCTAGGATCCAAACCCCTCCAGTGATTTCTTAGTCTGCTTGTGTTGCTATAATAAAATGCCACAGGCTGGGAAACTTCAGCATCAGAAAGTCATTTCTGTGTTTTTAATTTATTCTATTTTTGGAGGCTTGAAATCCACCACTAAGGTGTCGACAGGTTTGATTTATCCTGAGGCCAGTAGCCTTGATATACAAATGTCCTCCGTGCTGTGTTCTTCAGTGGAGACCCTTCCGCTATGTGCTCCTGCTCTGTGTTTCTCTCCACAATGATCCTTCTAGATTACAGCCCCCCTCACAACTTCATTTTAATTAGATGGCCTCTTAATGTCTCCATCTCCAAGTACATTCGTGCTCTGAAGTAATGCATGTCAAGGGTCAGATGAATTTTGAGGGCAAATGGCTCAGCCCACAATACTGCTTGGCCAATAAAAGTACTGGTTTCCAGGTCCAACTTTTAGGAAACGTAATTTCTGCTTCCTGTCCCCACAATGCTTGTCCTGTGCCATGTGAGGTCAGCCGACGGCATGAAGAAGCCACGTGTCCAATCCCAGCCACCCTCTGGAGACAACCGTGTGACAGACCCTGAGTGAGAATCTTCAGGAAGAACAAAGACAATTCCCAGAACTCTGAAAAATAATAAAAGAAGGGTTAAATCTTAAGCCACTGGCTTTCGGGATGATTTCTTATGGGAGTTAGTAAATGGAAGAAGCATTTCTGTAGGAAATCCAACCGTAGTGTCCAAAACGAACACAGAAGCAAATATGAATTCCAACTCTTCCAGCAGAAACCACACTTCTGTGGACAACTAATTTCCAAACACTTGGAGCACCCTGGTAACACCTTGCTCTTTCCTGGTTTTGGCAAATACACCCTTCAGTCCCAGCATCCCACCTCTTAGTTTGAAAAGGAAAAAAAAAAAAAGCTGTTGAATTTCGTTGAATAAACAAACATCAAGGATTAATCATACCAAGAATCACTTCCTATTTTTCTTTATTCCCTTGAATTTTTATCATAAATACCTTTTTTTTTTTTTTTTTTTTTTTTTTTTTTTTTTTTTTTTTTTTGGTTTTTCGAGACAGGGTTTCTCTGTGTAGCTTTGCGCCTTTCCTGGAACTCACTTGGTAGCCCAGGCTGGCCTCGAACTCACAGAGATCCGCCTGGCTCTGCCTCCCGAGTGCTGGGATTAAAGGCGTGTGCCACCACCGCCCGGCGTTTTTATCATAAATACCTTTAACTAAGGCTGACTAAGGCAAAAATCTGCCCTTCTAACACGCAACACGGTGGTCTTGTCGTATTGTGCGGATGCTCTTGGTTTAGGATGAGGGTACATCCTGATGAAGTCATTATAAAAATGCTGTAAGTTGGGAGCCAGTGAGACGGCTCCATGGGTAAAGGTGCTTGCTGCCGAGTCCAACCACTGGATTGCAATTTCCAGGACCCAAGTGGTGAAAAAACAGAAACTGGGAAAAAAAGAAAAAAGAAAACAGAACTGAATGCAGTAAACCGCCTTCTGATTTATACACACAACCAATAGTTGAAGGCACTTGAACATGTGAGCAAACTCACACGTGCGCGCACACACACACACACACACACACACACACACACACACACACACACGGGGGGGGGGGCAGAGAGAAAGGGAGGGACAGAGAATAAATATTTAAAAAAATATTTTTTTTAAATGATGAGTCAAAAACGCCATCAGTACACCCTACCTGCCCAGCATCACGGCTGAGTGATACGGTTTCTTTTACCACATGGCTACGGGGAAGCCGTGGCTCGCTGCCACGGAATTGTATCATACACTGCTAGTCCAGAAACAGGCAAAACTCAAAGTTAATTTTCTTCTGCGCAATTACACTGACATGATCAGAATGACAAAAAAGAAAGTCAAGCCTCATGCTAGAGCTCAGGAGTAAAGTGCCTGCCTGCCATATGCAAAGTTCTGGGTTCGATGCTCAGCGCTGAAGGAAAGTTCAGTCAGACATCCCAGGTGAAGGCCGTTCTCACTCCTCAACTCCCTTAAGGGGAGGATTTTTAGTGATCTCCCTCCTGTTTCCTAGAGTGCTTCCCTTTTCTCTCCCCTCATCTTCTTTCTGACAGGTGTGTTGTTTCGTCCCTTTCTTTCCTCAGTGGCTTCCCGTGCTTCCTGGAAGAAGGCTAACCCACACGCAACACTTCGCCAGCGCCTTACAGAGATGCACACAGTGCGCTGTCCCTGAGCGGCCTGTGCCCCTAGAGCTCGGTAGTGGAGGACCATTCACTCTCACCTCTCCCCAAAACTGCCTGCAGTACAGAGACTAGCTGTGGATATTCAGATCTACTGCAGACCAGACCCAACTATTCTTCACTTTCCCCAGGAATAAATCAGAAAAAAAAAATTCTTTCTCAGAAAAAAACGTTTCTTTCCACAGTGGTAAATGCCTAGTTGCCTGGCTTTTTCTTCATCTCAGCAAGAGGCACTCAATATTTTTCTTTACTTTCATGTATACATATATACATACATGCATACATACTTACATACATACATACATACATACAGTAGTTAAACACATCTTAAATGTTTTCCCTGTCTAGTCTCACACACACACACACACACACACACACACACACACAGAGTAGTTAAACATATCTCAAATGTTTTCCCTATCTAGTCTCACACACACACACACACACACACACACACACACACACACACACAGTAGTTAAACATATCTCCAATGTTTTCCCTGTCTAGTCTCACAGATACTCTAGTTTTCCCACAAAGCATTAACATGGCCAATGAGATGGCTCTGTGTAAAGGCGCTTGTCACCAACCCTGCCAACCTCAGATGGATCCCAAGAATCCCCAAGGTAGAAGAGAGCCAACTCCAGAAAGTGGTCCTTCATCTCCCCAAGCACACAGGGGCAAGCATGAGCCACACCCCCACAAAAACCCCCAAACACACACACACACACTAAATTAATTAATTAATTAATTAAAAATGTAAAATTGGTTATGGAAAAGAAACATTAAGAGACTAATCTATTTGCATTCCAAATAAGAATTAGCTTTGTAAATTCCATCGTCTTTGCCAGAAACTCCCAGTCCTGGGAGGTGGGAGCCAGGGGATGAGGAAGTCCAAGTCATCCCTTGGGGCTGAGAGACGACTCGGTAGGTGACAGCACTTGCTAATGCAAGTGTGAGGACATGAGTCCACATCTCCTATATACATGCAAAAGTCTGGACATGGCTGCACATGCCTAGAACTCCCACATTGGGAGGGGCAGAGCTGGAGACAGATGGGTCCCAGGAACTGGCTGGATAGACAGTCTAACTAAAATGGAGGTCTCCAAGTTCAGGGAGATAAGCAGAGAGCAATAAAAGAAGACACTTGACTCCCTTCTCTGACCTCCACATGTGCCCACACAGGTTACTTAGTGACTCTTCTATTGCTGGGAAGACGCACTACAACCCAGGCATCTTATAAAAGAAAGCATTTAATTGAAGGCTTGCTTACAGCTTCAGATGGTTAGTCCGTGACCATCATTGCAGGGAGCATGGCAGCAGGCAGGCAGGCAGGCACGGGGCTGGAACAGAATCTGAGACTTACATATCTGCCTGTTGGAGGCAGAGAAAGAGAGACGGTTCCTAGCATGGGCTTTTGAAATCTCAAAGGCAACTACCCTCCAGTGACACACCTCCTCCAACAAAGCCACACCTCCTAATCCTTCTCACAACAGTTCCATCAACTAGGGATCAAACATTCAAATATATGAGCCTATGGGAGCCGTTCTCATTCAAACCACCACACAGGCACACACTCGGATTCGTGTGTGTGTGTGTGTGTGTGTGTATGTGTGTGTGTGTGTGTGTGTGTGTGTGTGTGAGAGAGAGAGAGAGAGAGAGAGAGAGAGAGAGGGAGAGAGAGTCATCCTTACTTATATAGCAAGTGTTAAATCAGCCTGGGCTACAGGAGACAAAACACTGAATTGTAACTGGCCTGTCTGGCAGGAATGAATATCTTCTCTAAAGAGACATTTGTGCTCCCTTCACTGACTGTCAGTGTTGGAAGAATGGACCCAAAGAATGAGTATTTACCCCGGGGCTCTCCTGCTGGAAGGGGAAATGGATAAACCAGGGCATCAGGAGGGGAAATAGTCTGAGCGAGAAGTTCACAGGGTCAGACTCCTGCAGGAGAGACTTGGAACTGAGACAGTGATTGGCAGGTAACCACACCTTGGTGGCTGTTTAGTCATGTGAATCTCTTGATTTCTGTTTAAACCGCCCCCATCCCCCACCCCCGCTCCCATCAGGACCCAGAACACAGATTTGAGCTGTGGGGGTGGGGGATAGGGGAGCCTGGATCTCTTGTCCGTCTTCCCAACATGACTGCATTAAATAAATCTCCTTTGTCTGCTTTTCACTGTTAATTTGGCTCCTGTGGTTGACTTATTGAGGGCAGTTGGTCAAACCTGGCTTGTTAGGGCACAGGCTGCAACCGCTAAATCTGGAGACTGAACATAAAACAAAAATCGTACCCAATAGTGCTATGGACTGAAATTCAAATGCATCTGAACTCTGTTTCCACCCCACATACAACTGTTTCTTCAGCCTCCTCCCCTGTACTTCCCCAACTGCACCCTTGGTTCCAAGCAAACATATCTCTTCACTGTCCGGAATATCCAAGTGCCCCTCCTTCCTCTGAGGTGTTTACCCACTCGTGTTCATCACAGTTTGCCCTGGACCTCACATGTGCACTCAAGAAGCCAAGCACTCCCACCTCCAGTTTGACCCCACAGTTTTAGAAATAGAATCCTGCCTGCACCCAGATAATACAGAGTTCTGCCCATTCTGATGCTGTTCCTATCATCTGTCTGCACTCAAGGTCCACATCTCCAGAAAGGTGAAAGTCACATTTTGTGTAACTCTCTGTCCCCAGAAGTTGATGTCCAAGCGTAAGTGCTCAATAAACGTCTGCCAATCATGCCTGACTGTGTGTAAACTGTTTGCTTTGGTTATTGATTAGACAAGACCCAGTGACGGGTAAGCACTTCACTCTGGTGACCTTGGCTATCCTCTGCCCCTGTGACAACATGTAAGACTCAGCAGGGTTTACTGGCCACTCAGTAATTAGTTGGGCAGGGCTTACAGCCTGCAAAGGCCACCTGAAGAGCTGAGAAGTTCCATTTATTAAACAAATCATGCTTGCCTCTAAGTGATGAAACTTGATATCCCTGGGAATGTACCAAAACAGTTTCTAAGGAATGAACAAAAGCCCTCGGAAAATGGAAACAATGTTATTTTGTTTTCCTTATCCCCTGGAGACCTAAAGTCAGAATCCAGGATGAAAGGACTTGAGATCAGCTGGTCAACATGTGTGACCATAGAAGTAAAAAGCACTAAACTAAAAAGCAGCTAGTTAGATATGACAGAGCATCAGTGGGCTCACTTCTCAGACAGCGACTAGCACAGAGAATTCTAGAGAGCCTACTGAATGGAATGGAAGGGCGAGGCTGGCCGCCTGCAAGCAAGCAGAGCCATACTGCCAAATCGATTTTGTATTTATTAATTAATGTAAAGGTTAAGTAGTAAATACCCCAGATTCGGGGCAGATTTTACACAGTGCTTAATCATATTGCTAAAGTGGGGGTCAGCTGACCAAAAATTGGCAAGTTGAAGCAATGTTTTTTTTTGTATCCTTTCTCTCACAGCTGAGTATTTTAACACAGTTGGCAACCCTACCTGCATGCACAGACAACACATTAGGGCTTTTACTTCCGTGATATTGGCCTGGATGATATCCATTGAAGACTCATTTTGTAGATGACTGAGGTGGAAGAATATCAGGTATCTGACTCTCCACCACATGGATCCTATATAATAATTAATTAATCAGGCATGGTGACATCCACCTTTAATCCCAGCACTCAGGAGGCGAAGGCAGGAAGACCTCTGTGAGTTCAAAGGCAGCCTGATTTACATATTGAGTTCCAAGACAGCCAGAGACATTTAGAGAGACCTTGTCCATATATATGTGTGTGTGTGTTTATTGATATGTATATATACATACATTATATATATATATAAAACAAATAAATAAAAATTAAATAAAGAGGAGGAAAATAATTGAATCAGGGGTTCAGTAGATTGAAATTAAGATAGGAAGACAAGAGTATTCTGTGTATTCACATGCCTTACGCCAAGGGCTCTGAGAGTTGAACTACATAAGTCACTCACCTCATCTACTCTCTTGTTATCTGCTCCACACCATTATTGGGCACTGAATCTATCAAACATAGCTTTTGTGCACTTTTTATTGTGTATCTAGGAAGTGATGTATTTTCATGGCTCTGAAGGTACAAAAGTAGATAATGATCGAACTTGTTGTCAAGAAAATCAGATTTACCTGGAGAGACAACTATGAAAAAAAAAAATCCGGGCATGGTGGTATATGGTTGTGATTGCATCACTTTAGAGGCTAAGACCAGAAAATTATAAGTTTGAAGATAGCCTGGGCTACACAGAAAAGACCATCTCAAAAAACTTAATACACACACACACACACACACACACACACACACACACACACACACACCCCCACAGTTAGAACTAATGAACAAGTCTAGCAAAATTTCAAAATATAATATCAACAAGCAAACATCGTTTGTATTTCTGAACTTCCAAACACTCATGGTGAATAACCCACAAATGAAATCTGCAAACCTATTCCATTTATAATACCACCTCAAAGAACAAACTTCAGAACAAAGCATTAGGCTGTCATCCAGCTGTGTGCCTCCGATAGAGAGAGGACTGCTGAGCACCTCCACTGAGGTATGGCCAAAGCCACAGCAAAGCCTTCAGGTCCATCTCTCACCCCACCTTCTGTGTCCCTGGAGCCCCCACAGAACATGATCTCCAGCTGAAGCCTGGCTTCCGTGACCCCTTTGTTACCTCACCCCTGGACTCCACCAGTCTCGAGACACACTGCCTCACCTCTTGCCTCTATCCACTTCCTCCCTCTCCTTTACAGAGGTTAAGAGCCTTTCATCTTGGAGTTGGGGAGAGGGTTAAGAATATGCTCAAAATATATCGGATCAAATTCTCAAAAACATGAATAGAAACCATTTTGAAGTAGAATCTTTCATCTCGTCCTGCACTCACTATTGCCCGGTACTTTCTCCTTCTCTGACCCATTCCCTAGTGTCCAGACCGTAGCTTCGGATGCAAATTAGGTCTGTCGCCATGGTCCTAAAGTCTTGTCATTCACTGTAAAAGCAGTCATCAAAACCAATACCCATCATGTCTCCTCACGATCTGCTGTCCCAGGCCTTCACACATGCCCTTCTTCCTGACCCCTATTCCTTCACCAAACAATGCCTACTCATCCCTCAAGGTCCCGCTAAAACAGCCCTTCCTCTGGCAAAGTTCTCTGTTCCTATGACGTGTATGTTGCATTCACTTGCTGAACTCATAAGCAATGACCTCAGTATGCAGTTATGTGTATGCCCTCTGTCTCCCCTTCGTTTGAAGCAAGCTCCTGGGCCAAGCCATGCCGGCTGCACTCTTTCCCACAGTAACACCATTGGTCACCCAAGGGTGACACTCCAGTGTTTGCAGAAGTTACAAAAGATTAAGTGAAACAATGAGTGAACACCTGGCAAGTTCGCAGAACTAATTAGTAAGGCAGACGAAGTTACCAATACTACTCCACGTGGGGAAGCCGAGGGAGGCAAGGAACGCTGAAGAGGTTGGCTTTCACCTAGAAGCAAGGCCGTGCTTCTCTGCAGGTGGAATCTTCAGGCATCCAGAGCTCTGTGTGGCTGGTTACCAGGGTGCCTGGCATTATTTGCTCCTGCGTTATTTGCTACTCCTGGCTTGTGACTGGTTCAAGCCTCTTGGACACAAGGGTCACTAGCCTCTGACAGAACTGTTGTAGAGGACACTGTGGAGTCAGTCTTTGGAACTTAATTCAAGCCTGATACTGTCAAAGTACAACACTGATGACCGCTGCTCTTCAAAACAGTTGTAAAGCCTGAGCAAAAGTTTCCAAACACCTTGAGGACAGGGCCAGCACCTTCTAGTCCAGTAGATTCTGCCAGGCATGTAGAGGACCACTAGGTGCCACTGCCTTGGAACCTGGTATGGATCAGAGTTTCTCCCAACAGTGGGCAAGGGACAGCTCATCCCACCAGCCCCCTGTGACACCTCATTTCTCTCCAACAACTCCCCATGAGATCTCTGCTCTATCAAGGAGAAAATGCCTCACACACTTGTCTGAGCTGGGCGGCCTGCCTCGGCAGAGCTTTCATTAAAAGTCCAAAGATGGACTCTCAGCATCAGGAGAGATCTCGGCTCCTCCTCCCTCACAGCATCCAATTTGAAAATGCAAAAGGGGCAGGGAGGGCTCAAGTTCTCGAGTTCGTCTTGACCAAGTGATGGAACAGATCTGTGCTCTGTCGGTGTGGAAGGCATAGCCAGTGATGTTTGCTCCCTGGAACAGGATGGAGTTCCCCAATTCAGCATTTGTCCCCGGCGCCCATGACTCCAGCTTTCTCTGTGATCCAACAACCTCACGAAGCAGAGCATTTAGCGCCGAAAGCTCCGATTTCCTGTGCAGGCTGCTCAGACTGCTTCATCCACTCAGCCCAAATCTCAAAGCAGAGCCCTCCAGCTCCGGGGCTTCTCCCCACACTTGCGGACATGGTATGCTTCTGCCCCTTGCTCAGGTGTGTGGTATTGTGTTCCCCGAAATATTGTGCATGCTAATAAACTTATCTGGGGTCAGAGACAGAACAGCCACAATATTAAACATAGAGGATAGGCAGTGGTAGCACACGCCTTTAATCCTAGCATTCCAGAGGCAGAAATCTATATGTTCAAGGATACAACCAAGCATGGTGACTCATGCCTTTAATCCCAGAAAGGGAGCCTTTAATCCCAGGGAGTGAGGCAGAAAGCAGAAAGATATATAAGGCGTGAGGACCAGACACTAGAAGCATTTAGCTGGTTAAGCTTTTAGGTTTTGAGCAGCACAGTTCAGCTGAGAGCCATTCAGATATGAGGACACAGAGGCTTCCAGTCTGAGGAAACAGGATCAGCTGAGAAGTTGGTCAGGTGAGGTTAGCTGTGGCTTGTTCTGTCTCTCTGCCCATCCAGCATTCACCCAAATAACTGGCCTCAGGTTTGATTTTATTAATAAGACCATCTAAGATTTCTGCTACACAGGTGTGCTGTAGGATGTCTTTCTGTATGCTGTGAATATGTGTGGCTCCTATTGGATAATAAATAAAGCCGTTGGCCCAGCGGTGGTGACCGACGCCTTTAATCCTCGGGAGGCAGACCCAAGTGGATCTCTGTGAGTTCGAGGGCAGCCTGGTCTACAGAGCGAGATCCAGGACAGGCACCAAAACTACACAGAGAAACCCTGTCTTGAGAAAACCAAAAGAAAGAAAGAAGGAAGGAAGGAAGGAAGGAAGGAAGGAAGGAAGGAAGGAAGGAAGAAAGAAAGAAAGAAAGAAAGAAAGAAAGAAAGAAAGAAAGAAAGAAAGAAAGAAAGAAAGAAAGAAAGCTGTTTTGGCCTATGATAAGAAAGCTTACAGCCAGGTGGAAAATCCAAACAAAGGTACAAAGAGAAGAAGGGCAGAGTTGAGAGAAACAAGCCACACTGCCTAAAGAACAAGATGCCAGCACACTGGTAATGCCACGGCCACATGGCAACATACAGATTTATAGAAATGGGTTAATTTAAGATGAAAGAGCTAGCTAGCAAGAAGCTGGAGCCATAGGCCATACAGTTTGTAACTAATAGAAG
Source organism: Peromyscus californicus insignis (assembly GCF_007827085.1). Classification (NCBI taxonomy): domain Eukaryota; kingdom Metazoa; phylum Chordata; class Mammalia; order Rodentia; family Cricetidae; genus Peromyscus; species Peromyscus californicus. The sequence continues at coordinate 84,250,598 of NW_026294447.1, forward strand.
CTTCTGAGTGATTATTTTATGAGCGGCTGCAGGACCGCAGGTGGGAGAGATTCATCCCGACTGCTGGGCAAGGCAGGACCAGAGAAATTTCTGTCTATACAAGTGGGAATGTGTTCCTTATGGTGTCTGTTTTCAAAAACCTACTAGTGACACCACCCTGGTCTCCATAAATATTGTCTGAGGAACATCGAGGGTAGCAGGAACCTCTCTGAGGGAAGCTTTGCAGTCTTAAATCAGATTTCAAATAATAATATATACAGACAGCAGGGCTATAAAAAAAAATGCCTTCTTTTGCTGGATGGTGGTAGTGCAGCCTTAGTCCTAGCACTCTGGAGGCAGAGCCAGGAGGATCTCTGTGAGTTCGAGGCCAGCCTGGTCTACAGAACAAGTTCTAGGACAGACAGGGCTACACAGAGAAACTCTGTCTCGAAAACCAAACAAACAAACAAAAATAATGCCTTCTTTCACCTCTGTCCTAAAGAGTTTCAGTTTAAAAAGTCCTTAGAAGTAACTTACCAATGCATTCTGCCTAGCTAAAAATCATTTAACATGAGATGAAATGTGTAACTATTCTGTATATGTCTCACAAACATTGTTACAAATAGAGAATATTTTATCTGAGTGGGAGTCATATGCGCCACAAATAAGGAACCGTCTATATAATTTGAAGTATAAATAACAAACATTAGTAATTCCTTAGCAGATAAAACAAATCTTATGGTAGAATAGTGGCCATCCAAGCTTGAGTCCCTTGGTGATCGCTCAGGCTTTTCCAGTATCTGAACACAAATCCAATCCAGCAGAATGTCATCGTAGGACACAGTTCAAGTTGAGGGAGGCTGACAGGGCATTCTATTTATTCATTTGCTTATTCATTTATTTATTTTGCTTTTTCAAGAAAGGGTTTCTCTGTGTAATAGTCCTGGCTGTCCTAGAACTCGATTTGTAGACCAGACTGGCCTCAAACTCACAGAGATCCTCCTGCCTCTGCCTCCCCAGTGATGGGATTAAAGTGGTGTCCCACCACCGCCCGGCTGTTTTATTTTTTTAAGTAATATTATAACTAAACATATTTGGGGGTATTATGTAACACATGTACACACCATGCAAATAATAAAACCAGAAATTAGTATACCAACCATCTGAAACACGTATTGTTTCTTATATTGGGAGGCCCCAAAACCTCTTTTATTTCCAAACAGAAATAATGTGATGAATTAGTATCAACTGTAGTCACCCTGCTGTGGTGCATGGAAAACTAGAATTTAATCCTTCTCTCTGTCCATAGCTTTGTATGAGTTAGCCAGCTAGCTCACTCCACCTCACCCACCAGCCTCTGGGAGGAACTTGGCCCGATGCTCTGAGTGAATCATTGCGCAGGTGCAGAGAAGCGGACTGATGCTTCCAGTTCCCGTAGGAACCACAGGCTGAGCCAGGAGCCCCCTCCTCAGGGCTGGGCTGTCCACTCCCTGTACTTCTAAGGTCAACAAAGAGGCTTCTGCCAAGCCAGCGAGTACACTTGGAATTCAAGTTTTTTTTTTTTCATTCTCTTACTTAGCTACACCCACCTGGAATGCAGCCCTGCTAGGCCAGTGAGGCAGTTCCCACAGAGTAAAGATGTTGAAATTCGGCTGAGATGATACAGGCTAGAGGGACAGGATAACCCTCTAACCCTGAGGAAACTATCCCAAAAGTTAAGTGGGAAACTAGGTGCTCAGTCCGGTCTGCCGCAGTTGGTAGCTGTTCAAGGCATGGTTTTCTCTCCTTTTCCACAAAAGACTGACGCCTTAGGCATTCCCCTCCAAGTGACTTTTTCTTCTGTTCACACGGTCACTTCCAATGGAATGAGCTGAGCCCAGAAAGGCTGCTTGAGGACCAGCCCCAGCATCCATCCCTCCGAGACCATGACAATGACTCGCTCGCATCCGAAGAAAGACGGCTATGAAAGAACTCTTAGAAGGACAAGAAAAACAGACTTCAAAGTCACTCTGTCTTCGCCTGAATGTGAGGCAGCCGATGGCTTCCTCTTTGTAAAGGAAAAAGGGAAAATGGGAATATAAAAATGTAACCGCATGCCGGGCGGTGGTGGCGCACGCCTTTAATCCCAGCACTCGGGAGGCAGAGCCAGGCGGATCTCTGTGAGTTCGAGGCCAGCCTGGGCTACCAAGTGAGTTCCAGGAGAGGCGCAAAGCTACACAGAGAAACCCTGTCTCGAAAAACCAAAAAAAAAAAAAAAAAAAAAAAAATGTAACCGCTTGCCTGAAAGCCCTCTGAGCGAACCGCCCTGCGGATCCACGCCTGTCTGTGACCACATCAAGTCCCAGCACCACCGTCATTGCTTCTAATAGTTGGCTGACCAACACTATTCAAGCCACCTGGCAGTCTTTAAAACGGTCTTGTGGCCCATGTCTCTGAAGGCGCTGCTTCCCTGTGTTCTCCAACAACTGAATGTAGCTCACAGCTCAAAAATGACCATGGATCCGCCACCGCCATGCTTCACGATTCTGACCAGAAGGATCTTCAAGTTCGACGTCTTCGCTGTTCTTTTCTCAATCAGTGAGTCGTTTTATTCAAAGAAAACTATCTGCCCTTTCAATCTCCGGGGAGTTTTCCCCTCTGCAGCTCTCTGGGAAACACTGTTAGTATGCACGACTTGAAGAAGGAGAGATGGTATGTATGCCTGCCTCTCGAACGTCACTTCAGAATAAATGGTCTCCTTTGATGGGAAATTCTTATTCCCACTGGCAATTTTGCGAGTGCCAAAGGCTAAAAGAGAAAGTGAAGGCACACAGTTCCAATACTGTGCTGCGTCGACTTCCTAATTATCCTCTCGCCCCTCAGTCTACACGGTCCCCTTGGGCTGCATCCTTGATGAAGCCTCTGATAGGAGACCTGCCTTTAGGCCGCTTTCCCAGGGGGAGACTCACTTCCGTTCCTCGGTTACTTTAACTACAGAACCCCAAATACCCCCTGCCATTTTCCTGCTCTCGAACAATCGCACAGTGCCCCAGGATTTTTCCATTGGGTCAAAGAGAAACTAAGTGGAAAACGAGAATAACAATGAAACATTTTGTACCAGTCAGTGGTGGTTGATTCTTGAAATAACTGGTTATTGCTTGTGAAATTCAATTATGGCTTCAGACGAGTTTTTGTAAACTCCTCCCAGACAGCAATCTAAAAAGAGGTAATCCAATCTTCAGTAACTTTCAGTTGCAGAATAGCTATAACCCAGTTTCATTTGGAATAATCCACAAAAAAAAAACCAATACAACAATGAGGAAAGATGACTAATGGGAGTGGGGGATTGGTAAAATATTGTTCTACCGAAAATATGAAGATGCATACATGATCGATAATGGAGAGGAACAGAAGTCCAAAGGCTTCTAGTCCTTTCTAGAGCAAGGGAGGTACATACATATAACTGAATGACAAAATCAGCATCCTTCTCCTGATTCTTCTGCATCAGCACCCCCATGGGCAGAATGTGCAAGTCACAGCTCTTACCTGAGTTCTCTAGCACGTTCCAGCCACATACTAGTCACTGGGCCCGCCATGCCCACTATATAGAGAGAGCACAGTGCTTATGGATATGAGCTTTGGAGTGAGACTGACTACCTGGGCTCAAATCCCGGCTCTACTACATAGAATCTGGTATGTGCCAGAAGGACATTGTTCTCTGTCCTCATGCCAGACTGTATCCATGTCACCAACACACTTTGGAACACTTAAAGCTCTGCCAAATTCAGTCACTAAAGGGCTCTGTCCAAAGTGTAGAGGGAAGTGCTGGAGAGATGCTCAGTGGATAAGAACACATGGCGGGAGGCAGGGGAGCGGGCTGGAGAGATGGCTCCGTGGCTAAGAGCATTGGTTGAGGTCCTGAATTTGATTCCCAGCAACTGAACAGTGGCTCACAACCATCTACAGTGGGGTCTGATACCCACTCATGTACATAAAATAAATAAAAAAGACCTTTTTTTTTTTTTAAAAAAAAAAAAAAAAAAAAAAAAAAAGCACATAGCTGCTCATTCAGAGGACCTAGTTCCCAGCATGTCCAATCCCAGAGACCCACCTTGGGCACCAGAACTCACATGCACATATCCATAGACATAATCAAAAATAACAAAGTAATTTTTAGCATGCAGAAGGAGGGCAGACAGGATATGGGGGTGCTTGTCTCCCGGTTCTTTCCCTGAAAGACTTCCATGCCCTACAGAGTCTCGGCCTAAGGACCACTCCATGCCAGAGGTCTCAGAGAATTCATGAATTCTGACTGCTCTTCTCTCATCCATGAAGGCCAGTGGGTGACACGGTCTGAACTGCCCCTGGGTCCCCCAGTGCCTCCTGGAGACCCACATTTTGTAAATAATCTCCCAAATGACCCATTTTTATGCATCATCGATGTTCTGCCTGGCCCGTAACTGGTAAACAGTTTGAGTCAGGATGAATAACTTGACCTCTGTCTGTCTCCACATGTCAAATGGAGGTAATAATAGTCATTTTCTTCCCAGACATGGGAGGATTAAGTGAGTTATCCTTATGTGTGAAATACTTAGATTGCTGCCCGGCATGTAATAAGCATAATTCCTTTATTTTTATTTTTGTCGCTATGGCCACCATCATTATCATCAGCGGCACAGTAAACAGAGCCAGCACCATCCTCCAGCAGCTAGCCATCTGCTTTCAGCCTGCTGAGCTGCTGATTGCAGGAGGCTGTTTGGTAAAGTAAGGACTGGAGAAACCAGACAATGACTACCTAAGGAAGCCTAAGGGAAAGTGGGGATGGGGGGTGGGGTGGGGGGATTTAACTGCCCTGGCCAGCTAAGGTAGCTGGTCGTTAGGAGCAGACGCGGGATTTTTTTTTTTAATATTCAGTCTGCTCTTTCTCAAAGCACGTTTAATGTATCTTATCCTAGAGTCACAGACAATTTGGGGCTAGAAAGGGCTCTAACTAGAAATATAACCCCTTATTTAGCACTTTGTTTGGAAAGGAAAACTGATTTCATCAAAATAAACTTTTGAGTCACTTAAACGGAGGCCTTGCACAAAAAAAGTCAGTGAGGAGAGATTTTGCTGAGGTCATTTGGACTTGCTTGAAAAGCGCTCGCCTAACCCCTGGGAGAGGACTATGTCTCCCGAAAGATTCAACATCTAAGAAGGAAGGAAGAATGCTGTGTTTTCTCCCAGAGAAGAGAAATGGGCAGGGTGGGAGAGAGAGAGAGAGAGAGAGAGAGAGAGACAGAGAGACAGAGAGACAGAGAGACAGAGAGACAGAGAGAGACAGAGAGAGAGAGAGAGAGAGAGAGAGAGAGAGAGAGAGAGAGAGAGAACAAAAGAGAACAGAGAGTTCCCTAACCATCCTGCAGACTGATTTATAATGCCCAGCAGATTCAAGGGAATATTAGTTGCTGCGTGTGCAAAGCATTTAACCATTATTTATATAAAATTGCAAAAGTACTGGCAGTAGGGGGAAGGATGCCTCAGAAAAGAGAGAAATTCTAGAAGATTATATGTGTCTGCACCAGGTCAGGAGAGTCCCATTTCCTTATAAGAATGAACGGTGAAGTCCATCCCTTTAAAACCAGGAATCTTTCGAGACATTGAAACTAAGTCTCCACGGTAAATGTTTTATTTCATCTCTCTGAGCTTCTATTTCCTGTAAAACGAGAAGGCCGAGCCAGATGGTCCCTGTGGTTCCTTCCAGTTCTTTCTATCCAGGATCCAGTGAATTTTAAATTGGATATTACAGATATCAAAGCGCCTCCTCCGAGCCTCTGATTCTCAGATTCTATTTCAAAGAAAGAGACGAAGGTCACACCTCACTTGTGAAAGGATCAAAGTCCCTTTCGGGTGTCTCTCTTGCTTTTTTGTTCTCTCTCTCTCTCTCTCTCTCTCTCTCTCTCTCTCTCTCTCTCTCTCTCACACACACACACACACACACACACACACACACACACACACACACACACACTTTTGAGTGGATATCTGATGCCTCAGTCTAAAACTTCATTTTAAACGCATCCAGTTGCCTCAAACTCCTGATGAACAAGTTTACTTGAAAGCAATTGACTTACGGGTGGCATGCTGAAGGCTCCTTCACCAGCCAATTAGCTCCCACTCGGAAATCTAGCTGGAAACAAAAAGGATAGAAAGATGCTTCAAGGAATGTTAGAAGCCAAACTGCTCACTGAGAGGCAACACCGACATCAGAGACACCAAATGACGTGCCAACAGCTGGAATTTATGAAAGCAGCTGTAAGGCCATAAGGAAATGACAGGCGGAGGGAGACGAACGGGCAAGAACATGAGCAGCGCACAGGGGAGAGACTTGCCAAGGGCTAAGGGTTGCTCAGTCTCACTGAGAGTCAAAACAGGCAGATAAAAACAGCAAATACCGTTTATTTCATCCCTACCACTTGGGCAAAAATACTTAGTGACTGACAGCAGCGAGAGTTTGTGGTGTGTGGACACAGGGACACTCGTGCATCCCTGACAGGAAGACAAGCACCACCTTTTTGAAGACAGCGCTGAGGGAAGCCGAAGACAGACATACTTTTACTGCGTAATTACACTTCTAGGTACCGTAACCCAGGAAACCCTAACGTAATGGTTCAGTCAGTTAGCTTACAAGGCTGTGTTTATAATAGTAAAAACCGGGCACGGTCAAAATGCCTGGAGGGTATGGAAGAACCAACAAGTTTGTGTAATCACACAATGGCACTCCAAGTGAATACACTTCAGTTCCATGTACTACTCTGAGTCTGTAAACACCTAATTAATACGTATTTATATTATTACTTCATTTGCTTAGTGTTAGAAAATATGGGAGAACATCAACCAAGACCCATTTATTTATACACATGTAGTCGATGTATGAAGCCACGGATGGAAATGTATACAGAGCTAACGTATCTCACATTAGGAGAGTAGAAACATCTGATGAGTGACACTAACCAGTCTGAACTACTAAAGCCTCCACAGAGCCAGGCGTTATGGTGCCTACCTATAACGCCAGTACTGGGGTGGTTGAAGCAGGAGGGCCATGAGTTTGTGGCCTGCTTGGGCTACATACAGAGGCCCATCTCAAAAATGAAATTAAATAAATGAAGAGACTCATTCCCCTGAGCTGGAGAATTGGCTCAGTAATTAGGAGCACTTATTGCTCTTGCAGAAGACCTGGGTTCGACCCCCAGCACTTACATGGGGCTTGCAACCATCTGTAACTCTAGTCCCAGGGAAGCCAAAGCCCTCTTCTCATCTTTGAGGACACTAGGCCCAAATGTGGTGCATGCATTCAGGCAAAACACTCATACACATAAAATAAAATAAATCTTAAAAAAAAAAATACATGTTTAGTGGGGAAGGGACTGGTCCTGCAGAACCGTAACCACAGACTCTCCGTGACTCGGGGCCACAGCAGGATATCTGAGAGCAGTTTCGGTGAGAGGCCAGTGTTGATGGTGTAGCAGAAGCCAGAGGCCTTGAACCTGACCAATGACTCATTGCAATGAGCATTTGCAAGTCAAGCTGAGTGAACAAAAGGGTCTACTGTGTGACACACCGAAGCTCCCAGTGCCACAAAGATGAATGAAGAGCTGTTGGAGACTCGAGAAAGATGGAGGAGCAAAGTGGGATGTTTTGTTTTATTTTGTTTTTGTTTTTAATTAATATCTTTTTATTTTCTTTTGGGGATGCTACAGGGGGTGAGGGGAGGTTATGGAGGGACTGGGAAATGAGTGGGATTGAGGTACATGATGTGAAATTCCCAAAGAATCAATAAAAAATTATGTTTAAAGAGAGAGAGACTCATTCACATGGCATGAGAGAGTTCTGTGATACTGTAGTGGTCTTTTTTATCTCCACTAAAAAGATTTAGGGAGGGATACAGTAGGAACAGTCCAGGACACCCTGGGGCTGACCCGGTAGGAAGAGGTAAAGTGCTAAAAACCAACAAACACAAGGGGTATAGAAAAGACGCAGGAGCCACCAATGGCCACCCCTGGGGCACCTTAAACAGCACAACAAGGATAGAAATAGGTTACAGCTTATGAAGCAAATTTCACAAGTCTCGCTGATGTAAAGAAATAGAAGACATAATGGAAACAGAAAAATTACTCCTTGGTGAACATCAAAGCTATTACTTAGAAGAGACTTTTCTTTCTTTCTTCCTTCCTTTCTTTTCTTTCTTTGTTTCTTCTCTTTCTTTCTTTCTTTTTGTTGTTGTTTTGGTCTTTTTGAGACAGGGTCTCTCTACAGAGCCCCAGCTGTCCTAGAACTCACTATGTAGACCATACAGGCCTCAAACTCACAGAAATCTGCCTACCTCTGCCTCCCGGGTACTGGAATTTAAGGTGTGGGCCACCATAACCAGCTAGGGGACTGTTTTTAGACAGAATCTCTTGTATCCCAGGCTGACCTCAAACTCACTATGTGTCCTAGAATGAATTTGTGATTGATGGGACAATTACTACTGTGGCAGGCAGGAACCAACGATGATGCTCACAGTAGAGGACACAGTTATACAGTCCATAAACAGGATGTCTGCATCCTCAAAAATATTTCTACATGAGAACTTCGTAACAGTTACTAATTACAGACAGTAGATTAGTAACTTCCTGGTAGGAAAACCTGCAAATCATCTCTTTAGCCAAGGAATCAAAGTGATCCAGAATGGACCGCACACGGTCCAGGATTGCGCCAACTCCACACTGAGTACCTCCTGCAATGGATGCATTGGCAGGAGCATAAACCATTACTAAAATGCAAGACTTGAATTTAAACAAAGGAAAATACCAGTCAAGTCCAAACTGATAGGCATACTGTGAAATTAATGCCCGATGCTTTTCACACAAATATCAAACGATAAACATCAAGGAGGAAAAGGAGCTGTCCCAGAGATGATGTAGGAAGCTGGACCAGAGGGAAAAAGGTATCGGTACACGGCTCGTGACATTTGCATAAGGTTGGTAGGTTAGTTAGTTGGTAGGTTAATTGGTTGGTAGGTTAGTTGGTTGGTAGGTTGGTTGGTAGGTTCTTTGTGAGCATTGCTGGATGTGGCGGTAACACGGATAGAATCCCAGCACTCAGAACAGTGAGTCAGGAAAGGGGTTTAGAACCAGTTTCAGACACATAGAGAGACCCTGTCTCAAAAAGTTCAAATGTTTTTGGTTGTGAGCCTATCCTTTAACGGCTGAGCCATCTCTCCAGCCCAGCGGTGGTGGCGGCGCACGCCTTTAATCCCAGCACTCGGGAGGCAGAGCCAGGCGGATCTCTGTGAGTTCGAGGCCAGCCTGGGCTACCAAGTGAGTTCCAGGAAAGGCGCAAAGCTAACACAAAGAAATCCTGTCTCGGAAAACAAAAAAACAAAAAAAAAGAAGTTAAAATGTGTGATATCTCAGTCAATTTCCTGACTTTGACAACAGTACTATGGTGATGTAAGATGTTAATATTTGAGAAAGCTGGGTGAAGGGCAAAAACAGATTTATATTATCTTATGACTTTTCAGGCCTAAAGTCATTTTAGGATGAAATGGTCTACAAATGGCTAAAACATGACAAAATCACTTAAGAAAGGGTCCATTATCTTGTCTATATCTCTCCATGTTTAAAGTCAAGTCTTGCATTCCCAGTAAGAGAAAGAAATGAAGAATATGTAAATTTCAAAGCTGAACAAAGAACTTGATGGTCCCATTAAGCAACCGTAAAACTGTGAGTCACCACGGTGGTCAGGAACTTGACGGAAGAAAAGAAATACGAACTGCCGCTCACCCGCTAGGCCCGGTCTCCTGACAGCACACTAAATGCAATGCCTGACGCGTGCTTCCTGCTCCTGAGCCCGGCTTTCCCTTGTGGTCCATGGGAATTCTTCTCTGACCGATACTCTCATGTTTTTCCTGATTTGCTTTCCGCCTCATTCCTCACCAGCCTGACCATCTGTGCTCCAAATTAGTGCTCAGCTTTGGGAGTGATGGTTAATTTCTAGGAAAATTTGAAGAGGAATAAGAAAATCGGGGGTATAGATTAGCCATGAGAAGATGAGTTTTTAGCCGTAGAAACACTGGCTCTGGAGGTCTCTGTCCTGAGCTTCCCGTGGAGATGTGTGTGGGATTTGGGAACAGGGTGATAGCATGCTCTGGGGATGTGGTGATAACCCACAGAAGAGGTGAGACTCCATGAGAGCAACAGAACTTGAAGAACATTTAAACTTCAGAAGCAAGAAAAAGAAATAAATAATAAGACAGGTAAATATCCCAAACCAGTTGTAGATAGAAAAATTCCTACTGTCTACCAGTCTTTGGAGGCACCAAAAAATAATTAAGATTGAGGCAGGATAGAAAAGCTAAGGGGCCGTAGAAGGGAAAGAAACCCTGTACTCCAGAATATGATTGAAGTCTCTCAGACCACCCCACCCTCACCTCCCCCTACCCTCCTGCAAGATTTCCAACAGGAAGCTTGGCATGGAGCCAGTTGGCAAGGTGGCTCCAGGCAGCACACGGAAGGCCCTGGATCTAGTCCCCATCGAGCCTATAATCCCAGCACTTGTGAGGTAGAGGCGGGAGGGTGAAGGGTCCAAGGTCATATTTGGCTACAAAACAGGTTCAGGCTAGCCCAGGCTGTGTGAGACACTGTCGGGAGAACAAAACAAACTGAAAGAAGTCCAGCACAATTACCACCAGTTGCTGTCAAGACTGCCCACATGGAGATAATGTTCCTTTTCTATTGAAGAATTTCCGGTAAGACTGGTAAAATAGCAACAGACTATGCTTAAGGCCTGAGATTACGGCCTTCGAATATGGCTTTACTCTTTTCCCAAATGTAAACTTTCTGGGAACGTTGCAAGCAAGGCTTTAAACTTTGTTTACAGTAAAAACACGTCTCGGCTCCCTCTTGTCACCCCGTGAAGCCTGCTTTTACCTTATCAGCTGTAATCCTAGCCAAGGCCATGTAGGAACCACCCCACGTTCTCACTTAAGACCCTTAGAAATCGTTTCAAAAGTCTTAATTAATTCATTTAATTTAATGTGTCTGAGTGTTTTGACTGCAGGTCTGTCTGTGTGCCACATGTGTGTGTCTGGGGACTGGGGAGGTCAGAAGACAGTGGCAGATCCTGAGGCACCGGAGTTACAGATGTTCGTGGACCACCTTGCAGGCGCTGGAATCAGACGCGGGTCCTCTGCAAGAGCAACAAGCGCTCTAAACCCCTAAGCCACTGCAACCCACCTCAACCCCCACCCCACCAACCCTTTGAGAAGTAACTTCAGAAGCTACTAAAACTGTATCCGTGGTGTGATAAAGACATTTAAGTGCAGCCTCTCCTCACACATGGGTGTGTAATATCCCTATCCGAAGCACTTTTCTATTACCTTTGTACTTAAACCTACATTAAAATCTATGAGTAAACTCCAACCCCACTCTAAAAGAGAAAATTCTCAAAGAATTCATCAAAATGTTATTTAAAGAAAGAAATCCGTCTTTGAGGGGAAAACAGGGTTATGCTTTATTATTAATCGTGGTAAACGTGATAAAGCATCCAAGAAAGATGAGAACTGAGTAACCACAGGTAGATTTGGTTATTAGAATGCAGCTTCCAGGCGGTAGATTCATTAGAGTAGTGTTGGGGGGTGGGGAGGCAGCAAGAAGCTAACTAGGAAGGGATGGATTTGAGGGTGAGGAGGAGGGAGCGGAAGTCGGGGGTCTTGCAAAAATAGCTGCTCTTGGGAGAATGTTAGAGAGAAACCTGAGCCCCCTGGCAGGAGAGGAGCTGACTGAGAAGGAGAAAAAAATCGTGCCCCAGAGAGATGGAACAAAGTCAGAGAGGAGATGCCAAAGACGGCAGGGTGGATGCCAGCGTGCCCCTGGATGGAGAGAGGAACGCACTGTCTTCAGGGCAGCAGTGACGGAAGGGTAAATATGAAGATGCGGAGAATAAAGAGATACCCACACACCCGACATCTAGAGCCCCTAAGGTCAGCACCAAATGCTGAATGAGGAATGTTAAAGCTGAGGGGAGGTAGAGCACTTTGGGATAAGCAGCGTATGTGTGGCTCTTCTGCTAACCTCTTTCCTTGTATTATTATTATTTACTAAGACACGTCCACATGCATTTTGGAGCTTACTCCCAATAACCCCATGATGGAACTGGGACAGATCTTAGTAGCCCAGTGGTACAGAGGAGAGAACCAAATCTCAGCAGTTTGATGTGTACCAAGGCCACACTCCCATAAAGTCAAAACCAAAACACTCTGTTCTTTTCAGCGCGTCACGTTAGGCCCTGCCGGGAAATGAAAAGCTACCGAAGTGTGCTCTGTCAACAGAGTCATGGGTCATAATCTTATTAGATGAACAAGGGGCTTCATTAAATTTGTTACATTGTTAGGACGGGGTTGGTAGCAGATGGTAGATACTGAGAATGGCTCTTTCCAGCTCAAAGCTGCTGGCCAGAGCATTTGGAAAGTACAGTGATGGATGACATAGTATTCAACTTGGGGAAGACAGTTGAGTCTAACGGGGTGGCCCAAGGGTCAAGCCCAGGCTTTGTCCTATTTAACATCTCTTATGATGTCACACAAGGTTCAAAGTAGAGAAAGGCTTCTTCCGTTAAAAGGCAACACAGATAGGCTACAGCAGGGGAGAACTCTTCCCTCCTTGGAAAAGGACCAGAGGATCATCGGGAGAGAAGTTACAAGTGATGATGCAGACAGGACATAAAACTGTCGGCCAAATGATGTGGCTGAGTCACAGAGATAAAGTTGCACCCACATAGTATCGTTTCCTTAACAGAAAAGGGAGGGGGGATGCATACATGTGTATGAAATCCATGCATTCATCCATGCGAACAAACATATGCACTGACTATCTCAGAAAAATACAGAAGGAAATCGTAACCTTGGTTACCTCCAGTGAAATTTATCTCCAGCCCATCAGGGAACACCAGTCTACGTTATTCTATGTGGTCACACACCACTGCAATTTCAAGTTACCTTAGGCTAAGTATGAACTCTCCAGTTTAGCTTAATCCTTGTCATCCTCCAAGTGGCCTTCTATCCAGCTGACTTCACATATGTGTGCTTTCTGCCTGGCTCTTGGGGACTTAGTTGGTGACATCACACACGCCCACATGAGGAAGCAGAAAATGAAGATAAAAAGGGAGCCTATAGAGGTGACTTGGGATATGGTTTTAAAGATTACAAAAGTCTTGGCTAGATAGACTATGGGTTCCTTCTGTTTATCAGCATTCCTAAATGTTCTGTCGTAAACACATACTGCATTTGCAAGATAAATACATGATGTTTTATCTTGGAATCCAAGCTTAAATTAATAACCATTGTCATTCTCTACCAGGCACAACCACAGAGCTTCTGTTGAGATCTGGTAGGACAGTTTCCCTGACGGGTTTTGCTTCCCATCAATCCTGTAAATTAATGGTGGTAAATGTTGAATGTCAACACCAGCTGAGGTTGGGGAATAGGGATGTAATGAGTTAATCATCATACACATTAACTAAAAAAGCAATCTAGCCACCATGATGTGCCCTTTGCAAGAAAAAAAAATTCTTAGGCCAGTGTAGTGGTGCATACATATAATCCCAGCATTTTGGGAGCCTAAGGCAGGAGGATTTTGAGTTTGATACTAGCCTGGGCTACACAGCAGAGTGTATTTAATATTAATAGGTAATATTTTAATTAATTAAAAAGATGTTAATAGCCTACTACAATCATCCTCAGAGGAGCCAGAATCACAAGTCCTTTATGCATTATTTCAAAGACAGCCCTTGGACTAAAGTAATTATGAATATGTGATCTTTGAGAAACTTTGCCCATAGTCTGCCCATTGTTTTTGTCTGTGTAGTATAAAAATAAATTTCAAATATATATATTTTTTCTCTTTTTAAAAAATGTAAGCAGAGAGTCACTTTTGATTTGTTGAAGAGCGTCATGGTGCTTGCTATGACAAGGGGATGGCTATGACGAGGAACCTCCATCATCTCATTGTTCTGCAGCCACTGAAGGAAATGATGAGCCGAGCAGCCCTAACCAAACATTTCAGCCCTGCAAATCACCTGCCAACGTGATTCTAATGGTTTCCTTCTAATCTGATTATTATTAGCCATCCCTTTCCTGTTGCTGGCAAAAGGCCTCTGGAGAATAGCTGCTTTTAAAAATGAGATGGGCTTGACTATGAAAATACGCAACCTTGTGTCTTAGTGATGATTTGTCTTAGTCAGAGCTAAGCGAATTCAAATCCCATCCATCATATTTTTACCTCCATATCTGAAATCCTGAAAAGACTTCCTTTGTGTCTGTTTCTCCCGAGTCATTTATTATTTTAAAAGCGGGAAGGGGGGGCACCAATTTCCTACCTAATTAAAATTCAAGGGTGCCTTTCTGTGAAAGCCTGGATTCTACCAGGTGATGAGAAGACCAGGGCATGAGTGTGGGCAGTGGCGCAGATGACATCACATTCTTGAGGGATTAGAAGAGAGACCTTTCACCTCACCATCAGGATGTTCCCACAAGGCTGCTGACCTCGGTAACCGGGTCCTGACCCAGCAAGGAGCCTTGTTTAGGAAGCAGGGCTGGAGCTCTCTTCTCTCTTTCCTCCTCACTCCTGTAACCTAAGTGGTGAGACTGAGGTGCTGAAAGGTGAGCCTGTCACAGGCATCTCCCCAGCAGCCTGCCACAGGCAGAGATGTGACAGAAAAGGTCGTGACTCCCAACCAGAGGGCCCCCTCGTGCTTTTCCGCTATCGGTATTTAGAAGAGCTCTCTCCCAAGCTCCTCTCTTGGCAAACTCTTTTCTCCCCAGCTCCTCAGCAGGCGCCCCTACAGTCAGTCACGTGGGACATGTGGCCCCACTTACTCAGAACCCACCCTGCAAGGTCAGGAGGAGGATCGGTCTAGCCGCTGAGATGATGAAGACCCTCCTTCAGTCATCTGCTTTATACCTGGGCTGGCTGGCTCATTCCTCACCCACCCACAGAAGGCCTGGAGACACCACCCCTGCCTTTAGGAATAAATCCTTGACATTCCCAAAGCCATCGGACCTCATCACGCCCACACCTCTATCTTTAGCAAACCCCAAAACGGACCTCAACAGCAGAGCATCATCTGCTTCAGGATTTTGCCAATGGCCTTCCCCCACCCACGCCAATACTCCTGCTCCACTCTGTGTTCTCTGGACTCATGTTCCCAGAGATGATAAGGAACATGAACAAAACAGATGTGACTCAGTAGTAGGACTTGGGCAATGTGTCCAGGCAATCTGGATGAAGCATATTATCATTTCCATGGCTGGGAACAGCTGTTCCATCTTCATTCCTAAAAGAAAGACAAAATATGTATTTCCACTAGTTTTTTTTTTTTCTTTTAAAGTTACAAAGTCAATTAATCGCCTTTAAGTGAGCTCTACTTTAATCAATAAATGCCATCTACAGTGTCCTGAGGCAAGCCAGCTTGGTCTAAGTGAACCTGAGTACCTTCCAGGTTCTGAACGTGGAGAATCAGAACTCTGTTGGGACACGGGAGTCACATAGGACCGTGGTGCTTTACAGGCTCAGCAAGCTGGGTAAGGAGGGACGAGAACATCTAAGCAACTCTTGGGCTCCAGGCGACAGGGCTGGATAAATACTGTGGCCTAACAGCTTCTTCCTTGAGCTGTTAGTTAAAACAACATTGTGCTGGGTCATAGAATCTTATTATTAAAACAAAAAAAAAAAGGAGAAACCTAATGGTTTCACAGCTAAGGCAAGAGAATGCCCAGAAATAACCTGATAATAATCCCAGTGATAGTAAACACTGAGGATAATCTAAAACCATTTTTGAAATGGTCTAATGAGTACACCAACATTTCTGCAAAGCCTTTAGGGAGACTTGAAGACATGGAGGATGGACATTGCTCCTGCCACACAGGTCTCTAATAACCAGACAGTCACAGACGCCACAAACCTAGAGAGGAATGTGAGAGATTAATGCACCAGGAAGAGGCCAGCAAAAAGGCAAGGTGAATCTCATTCTTAGTCATTCATCCAAAAGAGGTTTTTATCCCTCGAATATTTGGTCTGGCTTCTCTCTATCTACTAGCCCTCAGAGAGAAGTCACTGCCGCTCACCCCCCACTCCGCACTCCCAATCCAGACCCCCTAGGCTCCTAGACTATGGCTAGCTAGCCTTCCCAGCAGCCCACAATCTGCTCCACCCATTCACTGCTAAGTGACTTAGCGGCATGCAGCATCGGGCGGTACTCCCTCTCCAAAGGTATTTCTCAGCTGAGGGGTAGGTGTTTAGGAAGGCTAATAAACCTCAGAACCCAAAGTCTTAATAGAATAAAATCGTCTAAAATAGAAAAATAAAGCTAAATCACAATACATACAGCAGTTAGGACTCTTATAATGTCTGATGTGAAACTTTTATCAGGAAAGAAAACAGTCAGAAACATGGAAGAGAAAGCAGTCACAGGGTAACATAAATTGACGTCCATCTGGAAACAAAGCAGTCTATTAGTGTTGGAATGTGTGCTGAACACAAATTTTGTATGTAATTATTCAAGACAGGCACTGTTTATTTTTATTCAGAGGACTTACTTTATGACAACTTTGTTTTATCATAAAAGAGTCCCAGTCACCATTAAAAATACTTCCAGCTGCTCAGGGTCACCACCAATACGGAAACGGACTTCCAAGTGAGAGATCCATACACCTGGCAAAAAGCACAGAGAGTTTTCCTCCCGTGGCTCTCTGGGCACTAAATACCCACAGCAATGCTTCTGCTCTTTCGGTATAATCTTTGGTGAGAGGTATAGTATATTTCCCTGGTAAACATCTGAAGTCATGTTTTTCTGGTTAAAAACTAGGTGGGGATCTCAAGCGGCTTTCTTCTCACACCAAAAAGCTTTTGTTTAACACATTTAAGACAGATCACATTGCTGCGAGGTGGTGGCTCGTACCTTTAATCTCGGCACTCAGGAGGCAGAAGCAGGCAGATAGATCTCTGTGAGTTCAAGGCTGGCCTGGTCTACAAAGCAGTTCCAGGACAGCCAGGGCTACAGAGAGAAACCCTGTCTTGGGGGGGGGGGGGAAGACCACGTTTAGAAGTAGTTTAAAGGAAGCTATGAGGCATGAATGGAATCCCAGCACTTGGTGGAGGCAGGAACATCAGGAGTTCAAGGCTAGCTTCAACTTCTTAGCAAGTTTGAGGCTAGCCTGGGTTGTATGGGACCCAGTCTCCTTATAAATACATAAAGCTGGCGTTAAGGACTCCATTGCAAGGCCTCCCTCCTCTCCACCCCCTCCCACTGTGAACTGAGCTGCTCTCAGCCCTTGAATCACATGCAGCAAACGAGGTAAATGTTGTGCTTAATGCAATTAGGAAAGATTCACTTTTTTTTTTCTTTTGCCATCGGGTATGTACACTAATTACTTTCCAAACAATCACATGATTGAAAACCAAACAAGGAGGCCCCTTAGTCTCACATCTGTCGAATGGTGTCAAGTGGCCACCGAATGCCTTGGAGGCACAGACAGCACCTTATTCAATCATCTTTACAGAACGAAAAACACAGCCACCCCAGACCCACAGATGCATCACTCCACCACCAAACATGAGCTGATGAACAGAAGGGAGAAGGTCCTTGAGTCAGAAACCTGAGAAAAATCCCAAGAGCTTAAGGAAAAACCCCAGCTATGATTCGCTGGGGGATGCAGGGCGAGGGGGAGCATCTATGACCCAACTATGTCCTACTGAAACTCCATTTTAGGAGGGAGTGAGGAGGGTCACTGGACCACCACATGAGATTCTGGCTGCTCCCTCAACACCTCCTGGCCATGTGCACATCACTCTGCCCTTACTATACTCTGTTGCTCGTAGTTTCAAAGGGGCCAGAACATATAGATGAAAAGTTCACAGAAGGAGGACCCCATCCGTGCAGGTGTGAAGAAGTAGTAGTCTGTGCTGGGGTGTGATTTTCTTGTGGTACACCCATTTGGGGGCCACGCATGATCCCGGAAGTAACCCCTCACCCAAGCTCTATAAGTGAGCCAATTAAGCTCATCGGTTTCCCCAGCTGGGCCTTGGAGGAATTGTCATTGGGACCTTATAAGGTGTGTGGAGACATTTGTTTACCTCTGCCAGGGAAGGGATTCTCACAATATCTAGCTATCATCTCCACTATCTTGACTCCCCTTATTTTTGCCAAATTCCTCTTTCGGCATCCCCCCAAAAAATCTGACTTCATTTTTATTTCATTAAACCAATCATTAACACTTTTCTAGAACACTTACCTTATATGTATCTGTTTGGCCACATCCGGGGAAAATTAACTCGACATTCTTGGCTAGTTCTGTTGCACATGTCTTCCGTCTTACCGTGTTTCCACCTGCTTCTCCGTAGTCTGCGCACATTTGCTGGAACATCCCACCTAATCCAGTATCCAGAAAATGGAAATCTAATGCTAAGTGGTTCGCTGTTGTTCTGTTTCTTTCATAACGTCATAAAAATTTATAACACTTACAAGTCAGTGATCCCTGAGGCCATTTATCCTCAAGAAAGAACAAGTTTGCTCTTGTGGAGCAGAATCTATATTGATGTATTTCTCACATCGTAAGGCAAGTACCCTTAATGCACACCATCAGGACAGCCTGCAAGCAGCCAGCATCCATTCTGTGCCCTGATGGCATAAAGCCCATTAGAAGGAGGCAGGTGGGCTCTTAGCGTTCGGAGGTGAAGGACCAGGATTTTAGAAACTCATTTCTGCCTAGATGCCAGATGTGGTTTCACAGAGAGATAATGATCCCCTTCAAACAATGGGAAACAACTGAGAAAAGTCATTATGTCACTGTGAAAAAATGTCCTTGATTATCCTGCCCTAGCTGTTACCTAATCTCTTTATTTCTGAAGGCTCCTGAGTGGGGAGACTTAAGCACCGCACATACCTCGCTCATGAAGTAACTGCTTCCAATATACATCAGCTATTGGGAGCAGAATGTGAGCAATGCCAGGGAGTGAAGGGGTAAGGTAACCAGAATGAGGTAGTAGCTAAAGAAGTTTAAAACGACACCCGATTTGACAGTGGTCTTACACAGATCGGAGAAAAGGCAAGCATCCAGCTGACGCGACTGTTTACAGAGCGCCAGCTGGCCTGAAGTGGCTTCTCCAGAGCCATCTGCCTCCAAAGAGGCCCTCACCTGGGCTTCCCAGGGAGCCTCGGGCTCTCAGTGACAGCAATCTCCTCTAACACTGCTGACAGCCAAGTCCCAGACAGCCTCCTTAGGGGACAGCCAGTTGTCCAGGTATTAGATTCAGCCCCTCAGCACCCGGGGTGGGGGAGGCTGTGCAGCTAACTCTTCCTGATGACCCCCCTTTCAAACCTTCTGCTCGCTTTGAGTTCAGGGAGGTAGAAAGAACTCCTACATTAGATTTCTTACCACCGAGAAAACTGAGCCTTTACATTCTCCCAATAGCACTCTTTTGAAATGACTATCAGTTATATTTCTTGACCCAAACAAAGTTCACAAGATTACATTTAAAACGCAAACCATAAAAATGTTAATTACATAGTGGTTTCTTTCTTCCTTTTTTTTTTTTTTTTTTTAAAGCAAACATCATTTGCCTATATTCCAAAAAGGCTTGGACAGCTTGAAAGGGCTAACATAAGAAGTTTTTGTTGTTTTTGCTAGCCTTTA
Organism: Peromyscus californicus insignis; assembly: GCF_007827085.1. Classification (NCBI taxonomy): domain Eukaryota; kingdom Metazoa; phylum Chordata; class Mammalia; order Rodentia; family Cricetidae; genus Peromyscus; species Peromyscus californicus. Next base: position 84,270,267 of record NW_026294447.1, read on the forward strand.
TTTTCCAATGTTTTGAATATATGCTATATGTGTGGTTTTGAAAGAAGCAAGTTAAAAGAGGAAAGAAATCATTCTCTAAATATATGGGCCAATTCTTCACTCTTTTCTTTTTGGTGAACAGGACTCTACAGTTCCCCAACTCTGGGAGAAACCTCCAGCGGCCACAGGAGTTCCTTGAGTGCTCTGTGCCCTGCAAAAGAACAGAAGGGTCTTATGTAAAAAATTGAGGCTTTAGAGAACCACTAATTAAGCACAGAGAACCGCAGAGGAGTTGAACTGGGCCATCCAGGCAGTGTGGCTTTAAAGATTAGTTTAAAGGAAGAAGCAGTACCCTTTAGAGAAAATAGATCGATTTTGAAAGTATTACCATGACCTTTTCTCAATGATCAAAAGCTCATAGAATCTTATTTATAATATCATGGTATATTCTTAAGTTTTATACTTCTGCCTAATAGAAACCATCTGCGATCTTGGGCAAGGCTCCCATTTTCCTTCCCACCCTCTAGCATCTCTCTCCACCCAGTCACATAGGACACACTGTAGTCGCCCAGTTAACCAACACTTGACAAGGTCTTATGTCACCTGTTACTAATCTTCCAGCTTCAATGATATCCAGTATTAGGGACATCTAGATAAGTTAGTAGATAAAGGCACTTGTCACCAAGCTTAACCACCTGAGTTCAATCCATAGAACCACATAGTAGAAAAAGAAAATCAACTCCTCCAGGTTGGTGGCGCATGCACACCCACACCAAATTAGATAGATAGGTAGATAGATAGATAGATAGATAGATAGATAGATAGATAGATGATGGATGGATGGATGGATGGGTGGGTGGATAGGTGGATAGGTGGATGGATGGATGGGTGGATGGGTGGATAAGTGGATGGATGGATGGATAGAAAGAAATAAAGAATAAAGGGTGTTACATGGTTGGCTGGTTTTGCTGCTTATGTCTTATATCTTATTCTATTTCAACTTGCCTTTCTGTAGTCTGTTCAATTTGTAGTCCGGAACATTCCACCTAATCCATAATCCAGAAAATGGAAACATAATACTAAGTGGTTTATCATCACCTTGTTAAAAAAAAAAAAGTCTGCACCTAGCTTGCTTGCTTTCTTTTAGTTTTAGTGTTTGTATCGTTTCACCTCCTAAGAAAACTTAAGTTCGTTATCAAGAGATGGGCTAAATGCCCCTATGGTCCATTCTTCCTTCCTCCAGAGTAATGGAGCTCTCACTATTCCCGGGACGCATGATGACTCATAATAAAATCTGCTTCTCTCACTCTTCATGTTGAGAGATGAGACAGCATAACTAAATTCTGGCCAGTGGGAAACAAGTTAAAGTTAAAATGTGCAATCTCCACGAAGCACTTTTTAAAGAGAAGGAACATGGGGCTAGTGGGGTGGTTCAATGGGTAAAGTCGCTCGTCACCAAGCCTGGGGACCTGAGGTCCATTCCGAGGAGCCACACAGAGGACGGGGAGAACTGACTCCACAAAGTTGTCCTCTGACCTCCACACGTGTGGTGTGTGCCCCCCCCCCGATGCCTAAATAAATAAATAGATGTCATTTTTAAGAAGAAAAGCGAGGCAGCATGCCTGTCGTTTTTATATTTTCATGGCAATATTGACATGATGGCTTGGAGCTCAGGCGGTGAGATGGGACTTGAGGTAAAAGTCCTATACCAAGGAAAAGGAAGCAGGAAGACAAGGATGAAGTAGACAGTAGACATGCTGGGAATCTTTCCTCAAACAACCCAGACTGCCTTCCCTAAATTTCCTTAAATGTAAGAAACAAGCTTTGGTTCTGTTCTGTTTCAGTGGTTGCTGTTTGGGAGGTTTCTATAGCTCCCAGCGGAAACTGAGATCCCTCACTGGAGATCCCACTGCACTCACACTGTCACACTGTCGTTCATTCTCTCTGTTTCTGAGCATCTGCCTTCTGCCTCACTGTCCCTGCCCTGTAAACACAGGAGTGAGACACACAAGGGTACTTCCTCTTCCCCTCCCAGAGCCTGCACCCTCCTTAGGAATCCACACCGTCCCAACACACTGCAGTGCTGAGGTGTTTAATAAGCATCCAAGATGGGCCTCCTGTGCTTTACATCCTTTGCTTTAAACCTGGCACTGTGCTTGTACAGTTAATGCTTTGAAAGATATTTTAAAAGAAAATTATTTTAATCAACCTTTCCTGTTACTATATCTGTCGTCCCCCCTCCCCGCGTGTGTGCGCCCCGAAAAAAGCACTTTAGCAAAGCTACAGGCACCTCTTAAATGACACTGGTCAACGCTGACAGCTGTAATACGTTGTATAGCTGTAATATGTTGTATTGCTGTGCATACCCCCACGCCTCCATTTCCTTATTCACTATGCAAGGATGTACATAGCCTGTTGAGAATTAAATGAGAAAATGTCTCAGAAATGGTTAAAGAATATTAGCTTGGAAAATAGTCATATCCTTTAACTCAATGATTCCAATTCTGGAGTCTAGCCTAAGAAAATAATCCTAAATGGAGGTAGGGAGGGGGAGGGAGGGAGAGAGAGAGAGAGAGAGAGAGAGAGAGAGAGAGAGAGAGAGAGAATGCACAGTTTGTCCCAGTGTTATTTATAATAGAAAGTAGAAATTTAGTGACCTTCCCTAGTCACCCTATGATGAACTGAAGCCCAAAACTCTGGCACAAGCTGAGATCTACACATCCAGCACCACCATGGAGGATGCAGATCTATACATCCAGCACCATCATGGAGGATGCAGGTCTATACATCCAGCACCATCATGGAGGATGAAGGTCCACCATGGAGGATGCAGATATTTACATCCAGCACCATCATGGAGGATGCAGACAGGGTTGAGGAGAGTCAGAGAGTAAAGAACTGAGCTGAAGTCCGAACTCTTGGCAAAGCAGATGTACGGAAGGCAATAGCTCAAGATGCTGAGAACATTGGGGTAGGGCAGAACAAGACAGCCAAAATAAAGCTTGACCTCTGAGATCATGCCCCTGGAGGGAATGTTCCAGAAAGGGAATCCTGAAGCAATGCTTGAGGAGGGGTGGGGAAGGAAAAGGAATCTGACCAGCAGGCATTTCAAAAGTGTGCTAGTGGGAAAATGTAAAGACTCGGCCACAAGTCAGACCCTGTCTCAAAAGAAAAAGATTCAAAAAAAGAAATGAATGCATATGACAGATAACTTGATGATTATCAATATCAAGTCTTAAATGAACATATTCGGAACTGACCAAGGCCTCTCACGGAATCACTGAATAGCCCCCTTAGGACAGTTTCAGGTACAAGGTACAAACCAAGATTCAAGAGGCCTCAACGGAGAACCTCAGATACAGGCAATGGGTGAGACAGAGAGGCTGAGTCCTGAATAAAAACAAAGTTGATTTCCATCAGTACAAATAAATTATTAAATACCACAATGAAATATTATGTAAGCACCACAAAATGCCTATTAGAAAGACTGAGAAAATCCGTGTCATGCTAAGCATGTATTTTTTTGTACACATGGTGCAGGTGGCATGCTTTATACATATGTATATATATATATATATATATGTAAGTACACATGTATACATTTACACATACATGGTAGCAAAACTATGGTATATGCATAGGAAAAATACTTAAAAGACTCTCACCAAAATGCTAATAGTTGTTTGCTTAGAAAAGTAAAGTAGGAATTTTTTCTATTGGTTAAGTTTTATTTAATGTCTAGATTTTTTATTAATTTTATATTTCAAAACGTGGGTACAGAGATAAAACATGAACAATTCACTTTTATCCAAGTGCCACAGTACTGTTCCTGTAGAGATCTGTGTGTCTCAAGAATGAAATCTGTGTCTCTGGCAGCTAGTCCTATTTTTAGCCTCCTAAATCCCTTCCTCTAAATATCTATCAATAAGATTCCAGAGAAAGAATGTTACTTCCATAGATCAGTTTTGGCTCTTTAAAAATAATTTTAACTCTTGCCTGACGTGAACTATCATTTAGGACAGAGCTTACTTGTAGGATTACACATTAGTAGTCAACAATTACCCTGGCTGTTTCCAAAGGTCTAAAAGTGATAACACTTACTGGCACATTTCTGAGAAGGCACACAAAGAGAAAGAGAGAGAGACAGAGACAGAGACAGAGACAGAGAGAGACAGAGAGACAGAGACAGAGAGAGAGAGAGAGAGAGAGAGAGAGAGAGAGAGAGAGAGAGAGAGAGAACTGTTACACTCTCACAGAAACAAACAAGAAATTGATCCATATGACAGACAACCTCATGACTATCAGTAGCAAGTCTTAGGCACCATATTTAGAATAAAATGACACAGGCCTCTCATAAGTCACTGAATAACGTCCTTAGGACAATGTCAGGTACAAGGCACAAATCAAGCTCTGGGTTATTAGTCCACAGGTGGCTTTTGAAAAGTCAGTGTTTTACAGTGCATCCACTTTCCCCCCTTACTTTTCTATAACAAACTTTAAATGCTTAGGAAAAACACATCCTTCATTATCAAAGGTTGATGTTTAATTTTTTATTTCAGTTAAAGGAGGTTTGCTTTTTCAAAGCTCCTTGAGTTAGTTGGGAAGTATGAGTGTGGATTATTAGATAAAATGAAGATGCATAATACAAAGGCAGAGGATCTTGACTTTGACTTAAAGACTGTAGAAAAGGGGTCTGTGTGACACAGTCATTAAAGAAAGATATGCATATAGAATGTGATCATTCAAGTAGAACAGACAATAAAGCATTGGCAGAAATCATCTCTCCAGGAATAAAAGAGTTCCTACGGTGTTGTTTTTAATGGCCTGTAGGTTTTTATTTTCTATAATGCTTATATGTGTGTTTGCAATAATAAAGGAATATTTTCAATTTTACAAAGCTCCCCTTAGCCTTAAGATTTTATACCCTTGGGTTTCCTGGTCCTTACGTAGTACCATGTTTAGAATCAAAAGGCAGAACGTGTTAGAACAGTGGTTCTCAACCTGTCATGACCCCTTGAGGGGGATCGAACAACCCTTTCACAGGACTCGCCTAAGACCATCAGAAAACACAAATATTTACATTATGATTCATAACAGTAGCAAAATTAAAGTTATGAAGTAGCAACAAAAATAATTTTATGGTTAGGGGTCAGCACAAGATGAAGAGCTGTATTGAAGGGTTGCAGCATTAGGAAGGTTGAGAATCAGTGCATTAGAAAGTAAGAGTTATAGAGATAACCACTCCCTATGAAGGGATATAGATTTTTAAAGATTCACGAGAAAAGGTTGTTCTTGTGAGATTTCTGCTCCAAACAAAAACCTTAAAATATTTTGCATGAAGTTTCAACAAATAAATAAATTTTAGGATGAATTACTGAAGCCAAGACCACACCTATTTTTATGGTATTCATCATTACTCACTCCTTATGAACCCCCCAGACGCTGATGATGCATATGCTTGTAGCTCTTTATAGCATTCCCTCTAAAATGCAACAAATAGGTAAGCTTTGGTAACCCTGAACTATTGGTCTGTTACAGCTAACTATAAAAGTAAGTCATCCACTTAATGTTTCTATCTGTAATGATTCCAAAGCAGCTGTTATTTACCTGGGCAACACTCCTCAAATTAAAATAATTCACTAAGTCAGCTTTGGACTATGCTCCCTTAGTCCTTATGCTTAACAGACAGGTTGTAACAGTTCCAAGAACCACTGTGGACCAAGAAGTAAAAAACCTTTTGAAAAGCATAATAATATGCCATATGTATGTTATAATCAGAGACATGGCCATCACACAAATTATTAAAGTGTCAGACTTAAGACCAAACAAAATAACTTTCGGTGGAACAGAAGATACATTTTTGCAGTGCTGGCGGTTGAAACCGGAGCACAGAGTGTGAAGGTGAGCACGCTACCAAGTGAACGGAACGGACAGGCCCAGTGTCCGAATTCAGAGACGAAAAAGATGAAGTGATGCTTGATTGATAAAAAGTACTCAAATGCGGCCAGGCGGTGGTGGCGCACGCCTTTAATCCCAGCACTCGGGAGGCAGAGCCAGGCGGATCTCTGTGAGTTCTGAGGCCAGCCTGGGCTACCAAGTGAGTCCCAGGAAAGGCGCAAAGCTACACAGAGAAACCCTGTCTCGAAAAACCGAAGGAAAAAAAAAAAGTACTCAAACGCAAGTGGCTAGTCTGGGATAGATAAGATCCTATTTCAAAACTAAAGAAAAAAAATATATAGCTAAGCCTCCATACGAAAACCTACAAACCACTCAAAAAGCAAATTAAGGATAGTAAAATTCAACCAAGATAGAACAAGTGTATGAATCCAAAGACTCACCGTTAAGCCAGGCATGGTGGTGCACGTCTATGCTCCTGACACTTAAAACAGGGTTGCCAGAAGTTTGAGGCCAGCCTGGGCTACATAGTGAATCGGAGGCCAGGTTGGGATACACGGCCAGATCATGTCTCAAATAAATAAGAGGAAAGGGGTTGGGAAGATTTTGGATAAAGGCTCTAGACTGTCAGGTAGCTAGTTAAGGATGAGTGCCTCGGAGGCCATCGAGAACGACCCCTCCCCCGAGGCTGACTTTGAACCCCACCTGCTGTCTCCTAGAAAGGGCAACACCAGTGTTGGTTTTAAATGTGGCATTTGTTACGATTCGAGAAAGGTCACGAGGCACAACAAAACCCAGTATCAGAGCTTTATTGGGGGGGCGGGGGACAGAAGAGAGTGACCAGGCCTATGGAAGACACGTGCAGGGAGTCGGGGGGGGGGGGGGGGGGGAGCAGAAGAAGAAGGGAGGAGTCTGTGACCAGCATTTTAAAGATTTCCCTGCACATGATGCACGTGGGCTTATGGAACTAGGCCATGAAGCTCACGGATGACGTAAGACGTAAGGCCCCTTGCTTGGCTATGCACCTGGAGGAGTGGCAGAATCCTAACCATCAGAGTATAAAATACTAAATGAAAAGGTGGAGCCTTTGCTGAGGCCCATTAAGGGAAATACACTTTCTCCTGGATAAAAGAACGGAACCTGAATTCCAGCTCTGGCCCTCAGTGGAGAATGACATTCTGCTTTGCTCTGAAGGCTGGCACATCGCATGCTGTTGTCTGCCCCTGAGAGTTAATCCAGCTGGGCCTGTCGGTCACCCAGCCAGGAGAGCACTCCTCAAGAAAGCTGAAGGCATGGAAAATGGAAGAGCAGTGTTCCCCTAATGAGACGACATACATATCCTTCCCACAGGTCCCTCCCACGATGTAGCTCCTTAGCATGTCTACTATGATGCAGCTGTGTTGGACCGGATTACTTTTCTGACTCAAAAATCTTTACTTTCTTCCCCTTCTTTCTCTTCTTTGAATGCTGCCCAAAAGCCTAAACATGTATTTGACACACTGTTTCTCTGAAGATATCCCCATCCCTCGCCCCTCCCCCAGTCCCACCCCTCACTCCACCCCTCATTCCATCCCTCACCCCAAACCTCTCACCCCTACCTTCACCCCCACCCTTCACCCCATCCTTCACCTCCACCCCTCATCCCACCCCTCACCACCACCTCCCCTTCTTTACAGCTCCCATGAACAGATCTGCCTGTTTTCTTGGGCCCTAACTCAAAAGAACATGCTGTTTTTCTGTCTCCCTCTCCCGCCTTACAACAGCTACTGAGATTCACCATGGACCGGCCGGCTGTTTTTGTTTCAAACTCTAATAAAATTGTCCTTGAACTTCCTTCAGAGTTCAGTTCTAAATTATTTTATTAAAGAGACTAAGAGCCCACAAAGCCCCTAATTTCCCTGGTAGCAGAGACCTTAAAGATAATATCAAAAGGTAACTTTGCAAAGTAATTACTAGAAGTAGTTAGTAAAGTGTTGGCTCACAGTTGATGTAAAAACATCAGTTACGGGACTGGAAAGATGGCTCAGTGGTTAAGAGCACTGACTGCTCTCCCAGAGGACCTGGGTTCAAGTCCCAGCACCCACATGGCAGCTCACAACTGTCTGTAACTCCAAGATCTGACACCCTCACACAGTCTATACGCATGCAGCAAAGCACCAATGCAAATAAAATAAATTATAGAAAAAACATCAGTTACTTGGAAAATAATACTTTTAAAGCATTCGCAATATCAACAAATATCCTAAAACATAGAAAAACACTACGATGGGGCACAGTTGGCCGAGTGCTCGCCTGATGCACAAAGACCTGGGTTTGACCCCAACGCGGCATAAAACCAGGTGTGGAAGGTACAGCACCTAGAGATGGGGGCAAAAGGATTAGAAACTCAAGACCATCCTAGGCTACATAGGCAGTTCTAGGCTAGCCTGGAACAGATAAGATCCTATCTCAAAAAAAAAAAAAAAAAAAAAAAAAAGAACACGCTTATGGATCCAAAGACTCATTATTAAGCCAAGTGTAGTGGTGCATGTCTATGCTGAGGCAGGAGGATTGCCAGAAGTTTGAGGGCAGCCTGGACTACATAGTGAGTTCAAGACCAGACTGGGCTACCCAGCAAGACCCTGTCTCAAATAACTAAAAATAAAGAAATAAGCAATAAATAAACATTAGTGTTCAGATGGACACATCCCGGTAGTGAGTCCTACTTCATGAGATACCAGCACACATTTCAGAAGGCCTCCCCCACGGTAGTAATTGATCGCACGACAACGAGAAGGATCTAGAACAATCAAAGGAGTTGAGGAGGAGGCAAAGAGAAGGAAACACAGGGCTGGATTTCAGTGCTCCAGAACTCAAGACGTATGAACACAATAAGGCCCGGCAGACCCCGCACAAGTGACAGGTATTTTGTCACCTCAACACGGAAGCCTGGACCATCGGCTCTTCCGGAGAACTCGGCATCTACTCTTCCCTCACCTCGGGCACAGACGAAGACCTCTGCCTTACACGTACGCTGAAAACAACGTACTTTCTAGAAAAAAAATCTTCACCACATTGGATTAGGCAAAGGTTTCCTAAGCAGGACTTCAAATCACGAACAATAAAAGAAACAACAGAGAAGTGGCCTGAATCAAGGGTTAAAACTTTTGTTCTAATGTACTATTTAAAAAGTAAATGGCAGGGGCTGCAGAGATGGCTCGGTGCTAAGAGCACTTACTGCTCTTGCAGAGGACCCAGGTTCAGTTCCCAGCACCCATGTTGGGTGGTTCACAACAGTCTGTAACTCCAGTTCCAGAGGGATCCAACACCTCTGACCTCTGTACTCATATGTTCATATGTCCAACCCCTCCCCAACATACACACACAACACACATACATAACACAGACACAATACACATATGACACACACACAGCACATACAACATACACATACACAACACACACACAACTGTGTCCCTCTGAACTGTAAGCCTAGATGAACAATTTCTGTCTTAGCACACACACACACACACACACACACACACACACACACACACACACGGCAGGCTGCAAATGTAGCTCAGCATTAGATCATATGTGTCTAGCATGCAGAAGGACCCTGAGTCTGATTCCCAGAATGAGGGTTAAAAGAAAAAAAAGAGTAAAGTAGAAGGCAAGCCACAGACTGAAGAAAAAAACAAAACAAAACACCCACAGCATGTATCAAAAGGCTTCTGCGGAGAATTCTTAGAGCTTAAGAAGCCAAGCAACTCAATTGTTCAAATAGACAAAATATTTGAGCAGACACATGAAAAAATCTTCAAGCATTGTTAGTCATCAGGGATATGCAAATTAAAATCATAGGGAAATGGCATTGCACATTCACCGGATTGGCGAAAATTAAAATGACTGAGCATGCCCAGTCCTGACAAGGACGCAAAGCAACCCAAACGCTCAGGTGCCGCTGGCAGGGCTGGACGGTGCACGGCCAGCTTGGAAGACATTTTTGCAGTTTCTAGAAACTTCAACAAAGCCACCGGGCCACGGAAAGACCTGTGTGTGCTGAGCCTGCTGGTACCACTCTACAGTCCTCAATACTTCTAAGGCTGAGGCAGGAGGATCACAAGTTCAAGCCCTGTTTGGATTACATAATGAGATCCTGTCTCAAAAAAAGAATCCAAAGATCCAATTTATTGATAAAAGCAATGGGGGCACTATGATTTCTATTTCTAGTAGACAAAAAAAAAAAAAAAACCAGTTATGTGTATAAAACATTCAGAAAAGATGGATAAGCCACTAACAAACATCTTCTTAAACATATAGTTTAGTGTACACCTGAGAGAAGAGGGAGGGGTTATTAGTTAAATAAGCACAGGGAATTGTTATATATATATTTGTGTGTGTGTGTGTGTCTGTCTGTCTGTCTGTGTGTGTCTCTGTGTGTGTCTGTGTGTGTCTGTGCATATGGGAGCTAGAAGATTTCTTGTTTGTGATATGGTCTCTCATTGGCCTGGAACTCATCAAGTTAGCGAGCCCTGGGGATCCACCTGTCTCCACACCCCCAACTCTGGGATTACAAATGCACACCACCATGCCCAGCTTTTTCACCGGATTCCTATGGTAACTACGCCATCTCCCCCAGCCAAGCGCTTTGGTTTTGACAGTCGTTCAGAATCTAGGACTGAGGTGTCCCCATATTCCTGACATCACGAAAGGGCTGTGCTCTTGATGAAAGACCAAAGTGAAAAGAGGAAGAATAAATCACTCTCGCTGGTCCCAGAGGAAAATCATTTTGAGACCACAGCCTAGCCACCTATGGATGTAGGATTTGAATTCATCCCTGTTACCAGAGAACTCCAAAGTAGATAAATTCATTTAGAGTGTTCCAGTCTAGAAATATCCCCAAGACTCTTGACCTGAAAAAACAAAATCTTGGTGTGGCCAAAGCCTTACCCAAGCCTCACAGAATGCCTTTGGTCACTAAAAGTGAGCTCACAGCACAAAACACAATCCACCAGAGAACCAGAAAAGCATCCTGTGCAAATGAATAACACTTGAGTAGCACTTTGTGGCTGGTTACTAAATTTTTTCTAAGCTGGGCAAACCCAAGAAATCCATAAAATCAGATGCCTTTTTCTTCACTGAAAAAAAAATTTTTTTTTGAAGCCGGGCAGTGGTGGCACATGCCTTTAATCCCAGCACTTGAGAAGCAGAGGCAGGCAGATCTCCAAGTTCAAGGCTAGCCTGGTCTACAGAGTGAGTTCCAGGATGGCCAGGACTACACAGAGAAACTCTGTCTCAGAGAAACTCTGTCTCAAAAAACTAAAACCAAAAAAGAAAAATATTTGGAAAGCCGTTTGTCTTGGTTACTTTTCTATGACTGCGACAAAACACTATCACCACCGCAACTTAAAGAAAGAAGGGTCTATCGGGCTTAGGATTCCAGAGAGACAGGTCTATCACCATCCCGGTGGAGAAGTGTGGCAGCATTCAGGCAAGCACCGTGGTTGGAAGAGCTGAGAGCTCACATCTCAGAGCACAAGCAAAAAGCAGCGAGCGTAAACTGGGAATAGCTAACGCCTGGTCTTTGAAACCTCAAAAGGCCCTGGCATAGTCCTACTGTAAGACCACACCTCCTACACCTACTGTAAGACCACACCTCCTACACCTACTGTAAGACCACACCTCCTACACCTACTGTAAGACCACACCTCCTACACCTACCGTCCACACCTCCTACACCTACTGTAAGACCACACCTCCTGCACCTACTGTAAGACCACACCTCCTACACCTACTGTAAGACCACACCTCCTACACCTACCGTAAGACCACACCTCCTACACCTACCGTAAGACCACACCTCCTACACCTACTGTAAGACCACACCTCCTACACCTACCGTAAGACCACACCTCCTACACCTACTGTAAGACCACACCTCCTACACCTACCGTAAGACCACACCTCCTACACCTACCGAAAGACCACACCTCCTACACCTACTGTAAGACCACACCTCCTACACCTACCGTAAGACCACACCTCCTACACCTACTGTAAGACCACACCTCCTGCACCTACTGTAAGACCACACCTCCTACACCTACTGTAAGACCACACCTCCTACACCTACTGTAAGACCACACCTCCTACACCTACTGTAAGACCACACCTCCTACACCTACCGTGAGACCACACCTCCTACACCTACTGTAAGACCACACCTCCTACACCTACTGTAAGACCACACCTCCTACACCTACCGTAAGACCACACCTCCTACACCTACCGTGAGACCACACCTCCTACACCTACTGTAAGACCACACCTCCTACACCTACTGTAAGACCACACCTCCTACACCTACTGTAAGACCACACCTCCTACACCTACCGTCCACACCTCCTACACTACTGTAAGACCACACCTCCTGCACCTACTGTAAGACCACACCTCCTACACCTACCGTAAGACCACACCTCCTACACCTACCGTGAGACCACACCTCCTACACCTACTGTAAGACCACACCTCCTACACCTACTGTAAGACCACACCTCCTACACCTACTGTAAGACCACACCTCCTACACCTACCGTGAGACCACACCTCCTACACCTACTGTAAGACCACACCTCCTACACCTACTGTAAGACCACACCTCCTACACCTACTGTAAGACCACACCTCCTACACCTACTGTAAGACCACACCTCCTACACCTACTGTAAGACCACACCTCCTACACCTACCGTGAGACCACACCTCCTACACCTACTGTAAGACCACACCTCCTACACCTACTGTAAGACCACACCTCCTACACCTACCGTGAGACCACACCTCCTACCCCTACCGTGAGACCACACCTCCTACACCTACCGTGAGACCACACCTCCTACACCTACCGTAAGACCACACCTCCTGCACCTACTGTAAGACCACACCTCCTACACCTACCGTAAGACCACAGCTCCTACACCTACTGTAAGACCACAGCTCCTACACCTACCGTGAGACCACACCTCCTACACCTACCGTAAGACCACACCTCCTACACCTACTGTAAGACCACACCTCCTACACCTACCGTAAGACCACACCTCCTACACCTACTGTAAGACCACACCTCCTACACCTACCGTAAGACCACACCTCCTACACCTACTGTAAGACCACACCTCCTACACCTACTGTAAGACCACACCTCCTACACCTACCGTGAGACCACACCTCCTACACCTACCGTAAGACCACACCTCCTACACCTACCGTGAGACCACACCTCCTACACCTACCGTGAGACCACACCTCCTACACCTACTGTAAGACCACACCTCCTACACCTACCGTGAGACCACACCTCCTACACCTACTGTAAGACCACACCTCCTACACCTACTGTAAGACCACACCGCCTACACCTACTGTAAGACCACACCTCCTACACCTACTGTAAGACCACACCTCCTACACCTACCGCGAGACCACACCTCCTACACCTACCGTAAGACCACACCTCCTACACCTACTGTAAGACCACACCTCCTACACCTACTGTAAGACCACACCTCCTACACCTACCGTGAGACCACACCTCCTACACCTACTGTAAGACCACACCTCCTACACCTACCGTGAGACCACACCTCCTACACCTACTGTAAGACCACACCTCCTACACCTACCGTGAGACCACACCTCCTGCACCTACTGTAAGACCACACCTCCTGCACCTACTGTAAGACCACACCTCCTACACCTACCGTAAGACCACACCTCCTACACCTACCGTAAGACCACACCTCCTACACCTACCGTCCACACCTCCTACACCTACCGTGAGACCACACCTCCTACACCTACCGTGAGACCACACCTCCTGCACCTACTGTGAGACCACACCTCCTACACCTACCGTAAGACCACAGCTCCTACACCTACTGTAAGACCACACCTCCTACACCTACTGTAAGACCGCACCTCCTACACCTACTGTAAGACCACACCTCCTGCACTACTGTAAGACCACACCTCCTACACCTACCGTAAGACCACACCTCCTACACCTACCGTAAGACCACACCTCCTACACCTACTGTAAGACCACACCTCCTACACCTACCGTAAGACCACACCTCCTACACCTACTGTAAGACCACACCTCCTACACCTACCGTAAGACCACACCTCCTACACCTACCATAAGACCACACCTCCTACACCTACTGTAAGACCACACCTCCTACACCTACCGTAAGACCACAGCTCCTACACCTACTGTAAGACCACACCTCCTACACCTACTGTAAGACCACACCTCCTACACCTACTGTAAGACCACACCTCCTACACCTACTGTAAGACCACACCTCCTACACCTACCGTGAGACCACACCTCCTACACCTACCATAAGACCACAGCTCCTACACCTACTGTAAGACCACACCTCCTGCACCTACCGTGAGACCACACCTCCTACACCTACCATAAGACCACACCTCCTACACCTACCGTGAGACCACACCTCCTACACCTACCGTAAGACCACACCTCCTACACCTACTGTAAGACCACACCTCCTGCACCTACCGTGAGACCACACCTCCTACACCTACCATAAGACCACACCTCCTACACCTACTGTAAGACCACACCTCCTACACCTACCGTGAGACCACACCTCCTACACCTACCGTAAGACCACACCTCCTACACCTACTGTAAGACCACACCTCCTACACCTACTGTAAGACCACACCTCCTACACCTACCGGGAGACCACACCTCCTGCACCTACTGTAAGACCACACCTCCTACACCTACTGTAAGACCACACCTCCTACACCTACTGTAAGACCACACCTCCTACACCTACCGTGAGACCACACCTCCTACACCTACTGTAAGACCACACCTCCTACACCTACCGTGAGACCACACCTCCTACACCTACTGTGAGACCACACCTCCTACACCTACCGTAAGACCACACCTGCTACACCTACTGTAAGACCACACCTCCTACACCTACTGTAAGACCACACCTCCTACACCTACTGTAAGACCACACCTCCTACACCTACTGTAAGACCACACCTCCTACACCTACCGTGAGACCACACCTCCTACACCTACCGTGAGACCACACCTCCTACACCTACTGTAAGACCACACCTCCTACACCTACTGTAAGACCACACCTCCTACACCTACTGTAAGACCACACCTCCTACACCTACTGTAAGACCACACCTCCTACACCTACTGTAAGACCACACCTCCTACACCTACCGTGAGACCACACCTCCTACACCTACCGTGAGACCACACCTCCTACACCTACAGTAAGACCACACCTCCTACACCTACTGTAAGACCACACCTCCTACACCTACTGTAAGACCACACCTCCTGCACCTACTGTAAGACCACACCTCCTACACCTACCGTAAGACCACACCTCCTACACCTACCGTGAGACCACACCTCCTACACCTACTGTAAGACCACACCTCCTACACCTACTGTAAGACCACACCTCCTACACCTACTGTAAGACCACACCTCCTACACCTACTGTAAGACCACACCTCCTACACCTACCGTGAGACCACACCTCCTACACCTACTGTAAGACCACACCTCCTACACCTACTGTAAGACCACACCTCCTACACCTACTGTAAGACCACACCTCCTACACCTACCGTGAGACCACACCTCCTACACCTACTGTAAGACCACACCTCCTACACCTACCGTGAGACCACACCTCCTACACCTACCGTGAGACCACACCTCCTACACCTACCGTAAGACCACACCTCCTACACCTACCGTGAGACCACACCTCCTACACCTACTGTAAGACCACACCTCCTACACCTACTGTAAGACCACACCTCCTACACCTACTGTAAGACCACACCTCCTACACCTACCGTGAGACCACACCTCCTACACCTACCATAAGACCACAGCTCCTACACCTACTGTAAGACCACACCTCCTACACCTACTGTAAGACCACACCTCCTACACCTACTGTAAGACCACACCTCCTACACCTACTGTAAGACCACACCTCCTACACCTACCGTGAGACCACACCTCCTACACCTACCATAAGACCACAGCTCCTACACCTACCGTGAGACCACACCTCCTACACCTACCGTAAGACCACACCTCCTACACCTACTGTAAGACCACACCTCCTACACCTACTGTAAGACCACACCTCCTACACCTACCGTGAGACCACACCTCCTACACCTACCGTAAGACCACAGCTCCTACACCTACCGTAAGACCACACCTCCTACACCTACTGTAAGACCACACCTCCTACACCTACTGTAAGACCACACCTCCTACACCTACTGTAAGACCACACCTCCTACACCTACCGTAAGACCACACCTCCTACACCTACCGTGAGACCACACCTCCTGCACCTACTGTAAGACCACACCTCCTACACCTACTGTAAGACCACACCTCCTACACCTACCGTAAGACCACACCTCCTACACCTACTGTAAGACCACACCTCCTGCACCTACTGTAAGACCACACCTCCTACACCTACCGTGAGACCACACCTCCTACACCTACTGTAAGACCACACCTCCTACACCTACTGTAAGACCACACCTCCTGCACCTACTGTAAGACCACACCTCCTACACCTACTGTAAGACCACACCTCCTACACCTACCGTGAGACCACACCTCCTGCACCTACTGTAAGACCACACCTCCTACACCTACTGTAAGACCACACCTCCTACACCTACTGTAAGACCACACCTCCTACACCTACCGTCCACACCTCCTACACCTACCGTGAGACCACACCTCCTACACCTACCGTAAGACCACACCTCCTACACCTACTGTAAGACCACACCTCCTACACCTACCGTCCACACCTCCTACACCTACCGTGAGACCACACCTCCTACACCTACAGTAAGACCACACCTCCTACACCTACTGTAAGACCACACCTCCTACACCTACTGTAAGACCACACCTCCTACACCTACTGTAAGACCACACCTCCTACACCTACCGTAAGACCACACCTCCTACACCTACCGTGAGACCACACCTCCTACACCTACCGTAAGACCACACCTCCTACACCTACTGTAAGACCACACCTCCTACACCTACCGTAAGACCACACCTCCTACACCTACTGTAAGACCACACCTCCTACACCTACTGTAAGACCACACCTCCTACACCTACCGTGAGACCACACCTCCTGCACCTACTGTAAGACCACACCTCCTACACCTACTGTAAGACCACACCTCCTACACCTACCGTAAGACCACACCTCCTACACCTACCGTGAGACCACACCTCCTACACCTACTGTAAGACCACACCTCCTGCACCTACTGTAAGACCACACCTCCTGCACCTACCGTGAGACCACACCTCCTACACCTACTGTAAGACCACACCTCCTACACCTACTGTAAGACCACACCTCCTACACCTACCGTAAGACCACACCTCCTACACCTACTGTAAGACCACACCTCCTACACCTACTGTAAGACCACACCTCCTACACCTACTGTAAGACCACACCTCCTACACCTACCGTAAGACCACACCTCCTACACCTACTGTAAGACCACACCTCCTGCACCTACTGTAAGACCACACCTCCTACACCTACTGTAAGACCACACCTCCTACACCTACTGTAAGACCACACCTCCTACACCTACTGTAAGACCACACCTCCTACACCTACCGTAAGACCACACCTCCTACACCTACTGTAAGACCACACCTCCTACACCTACCGTCCACACCTCCTACACCTACCGTGAGACCACACCTCCTACACCTACTGTAAGACCACACCTCCTACACCTACTGTAAGACCACACCTCCTACACCTACTGTAAGACCACACCTCCTACACCTACCGTAAGACCACACCTCCTGCACCTACTGTAAGACCACACCTCCTACACCTACTGTAAGACCACACCTCCTACACCTACCGTAAGACCACACCTCCTACACCTACCGTGAGACCACACCTCCTACACCTACTGTAAGACCACACCTCCTGCACCTACTGTAAGACCACACCTCCTGCACCTACCGTGAGACCACACCTCCTACACCTACTGTAAGACCACACCTCCTACACCTACTGTAAGACCACACCTCCTACACCTACCGTAAGACCACACCTCCTACACCTACTGTAAGACCACACCTCCTACACCTACTGTAAGACCACACCTCCTACACCTACTGTAAGACCACACCTCCTACACCTACCGTAAGACCACACCTCCTACACCTACTGTAAGACCACACCTCCTGCACCTACTGTAAGACCACACCTCCTACACCTACTGTAAGACCACACCTCCTACACCTACTGTAAGACCACACCTCCTACACCTACTGTAAGACCACACCTCCTACACCTACCGTGAGACCACACCTCCTACACCTACCGTGAGACCACACCTCCTACACCTACCGTGAGACCACACCTCCTGCACCTACTGTCCACACCTCCTACACCTACTGTAAGACCACACCTCCTACACCTACCGTGAGACCACACCTCCTGCACCTACTGTCCACACCTCCTACACCTACTGTAAGACCACACCTCCTACACCTACAGTAAGACCACACCTCCTACACCTACCGTGAGACCACACCTCCTACACCTACCGTAAGACCACACCTCCTGCACCTACCACACCTCCTGCACCTACCATGAGACCACACCTCCTACACCTACTGTAAGACCACACCTCCTACACCTACCGTGAGACCACACCTCCTGCACCTACTGTCCACACCTCCTACACCTACTGTAAGACCACACCTCCTACACCTACTGTAAGACCACACCTCCTACACCTACTGTAAGACCACACCTCCTACACCTACTGTAAGACCACACCTCCTACACCTACCGTGAGACCACACCTCCTACACCTACCGTAAGACCACACCTCCTACACCTACTGTAAGACCACACCTCCTACACCTACCGTGAGACCACACCTCCTACACCTACTGTAAGACCACACCTCCTACACCTACTGTAAGACCACACCTCCTACACCTACTGTAAGACCACACCTCCTACACCTACTGTAAGACCACACCTCCTACACCTACTGTAAGACCACACCTCCTACACCTACTGTAAGACCACACCTCCTACACCTACCGTGAGACCACACCTCCTACACCTACTGTAAGACCACACCTCCTACACCTACTGTAAGACCACACCTCCTACACCTACTGTAAGACCACACCTCCTGCACCTACCGTGAGACCACACCTCCTACACCTACTGTAAGACCACACCTCCTACACCTACCGTGAGACCACACCTCCTACACCTACTGTAAGACCACACCTCCTACACCTACTGTAAGACCACACCTCCTACACCTACCGTCCACACCTCCTACACCTACTGTAAGACCACACCTCCTACACCTACCGTGAGACCACACCTCCTACACCTACCGTGAGACCACACCTCCTACACCTACCGTAAGACCACACCTCCTACACCTACTGTAAGACCACACCTCCTACACCTACCGTCCACACCTCCTACACCTACCGTGAGACCACACCTCCTACACCTACTGTAAGACCACACCTCCTACACCTACTGTAAGACCACACCTCCTACACCTACCGTGAGACCACACCTCCTGCACCTACTGTAAGACCACACCTCCTGCACCTACTGTAAGACCACACCTCCTACACCTACTGTAAGACCACACCTCCTACACCTACCGTGAGACCACACCTCCTACACCTACTGTAAGACCACACCTCCTACACCTACTGTAAGACCACACCTCCTACACCTACTGTAAGACCACACCTCCTGCACCTACTGTAAGACCACACCTCCTACACCTACTGTAAGACCACACCTCCTACACCTACTGTAAGACCACACCTCCTACACCTACCGTAAGACCACACCTCCTACACCTACTGTAAGACCACACCTCCTACACCTACTGTAAGACCACACCTCCTACACCTACTGTAAGACCACACCTCCTACACCTACCGTGAGACCACACCTCCTACACCTACTGTAAGACCACACCTCCTGCACCTACCGTAAGACCACACCTCCTACACCTACCGTGAGACCACACCTCCTACACCTACCGTGAGACCACACCTCCTACACCTACTGTAAGACCACACCTCCTACACCTACCGTGAGACCACACCTCCTGCACCTACTGTAAGACCACACCTCCTACACCTACTGTAAGACCACATCTCCTGCACCTACTGTAAGACCACACCTCCTACACCTACTGTAAGACCACACCTCCTACACCTACCGTAAGACCACACCTCCTACACCTACTGTAAGACCACACCTCCTACACCTACCGTAAGACCACACCTCCTACACCTACTGTAAGACCACACCTCCTACACCTACTGTAAGACCACACCTCCTACACCTACCGTGAGACCACACCTCCTGCACCTACCGTAAGACCACACCTCCTACACCTACTGTAAGACCACACCTCCTACACCTACCGTCCACACCTCCTACACCTACCGTGAGACCACACCTCCTACACCTACCATAAGACCACACCTCCTACACCTACCGTAAGACCACACCTCCTACACCTACTGTAAGACCACACCTCCTACACCTACCGTCCACACCTCCTACACCTACCGTGAGACCACACCTCCTACACCTACTGTAAGACCACACCTCCTACACCTACTGTAAGACCACACCTCCTACACCTACTGTAAGACCACACCTCCTACACCTACCGTGAGACCACACCTCCTACACCTACCGTAAGACCACACCTGCTACACCTACCCCAACCAGTTACACCAAGTGGGTCCAAGTATTCAAATGCCTGAGACTGTGGGGGACATCTCATTCAAACCATTAGAAAGAAGAGAGAGTGATATCTGTCATAGCGATCCACAAAATGAAAGATGCAATTGATAAAATAACATGTGGGACCATGTAATGTATTTGTATGTGTATGTTGTATGTAACAGTTTTTATGGAGATAGACATTCCAGTTTATCCCAGTGTAGGACTGAGGAAGAATTAAAGATGGTTTTTATTATTGTTTATGTATTGTTTGGCTACTTTGATTTTTATAATGAGCATTTGTAACTTTTAAAGATAAGGGGATATTCTAAAGAAGTCTTCTGTTTGTAACAGTAGCAGAGATTTTACCACTGAAAATAATGAACAAAACCCCATTTTGTAAGTGTGGGACCACTACTGGCTACATGGAAGCCGAGCACTGGACCAGGGGGACAAACCCAGAGCTCTTTGATGATCCATCTTCCCCGCTTCTCTCAGTTTGGGGTCATCATCTCAAAGGCAGTTACTAAGTTGGTTTTCACGAAGTGTCCCCTCTACCTTGGGAATAGCTGAAGAACTGACTGCAGGTCACAGGTACCTTACAATGTCACTTTATGGTCCTGTGCCAACAAGATTAGATCACATCAGAAGCAATAGCTTGCCCCATGCCTGGTGCTTGGCTTAGGGCTAGTCAGGTAATCATGAAACGCTATTCAAAGCAGATTGATGAGCTGCACATAAGAACATATGAACAGAAAAAACTAGCAAATCCAAGACACTTGGAAGAATTCACTAAAATGTCATTAAAAAATAAAAAGATGTCTTGCTTACTTATGTATGAAGATGCCATGATGAGACCTACTACTTGGTATGCTAACCTAAAAGATTGTTATGAGTTTGTTTTTAAAAGGGTCTTGTGGAGAAAAGACACTTGCTAAGATGTGAATTTTATAATCCACAGAAAAATAATTTGCTATATTATAAAGATGAAGACCTTGCTGACAGATTTAATGAAGGAAAAAAACAGTACTTTTAAGACCTTATTTTTAAATGGATAGTTCAGGGATTTTTTGTTGTTTTTGCATTAAAATTAGCATCTGAAATCTAGCAATTGCAAAATGAATTTTGGGGCCACTAATTGGCTCAGTGGCCAAATGGGTTTGCAGCCAAACCTGATGACCTGAGTTTGGTCCCTGTGATATCCTTGGTGGAGGAAGAGAATCAACTTCTGCAAGTCGTCCTCTGACCTTCAAACATGAACCCTGGTATATATGCACGCACACATACACAAAATTAATCACTGCAGTATTCAACAGGAAAGGCAGAAGTGTGAGGCAAGCTCTTTACTTATAACGTCAGTGAAGAAAAAGAAACAGTTCTTCGAAAACCACCATTTCATTTTGTATCAAGGATCAGCAAGGTACACTAAAACCCCAAAGTGGAATGTGAGGGATGATGAATCCAAATAGCACTAAAGAATCTCCCACAAATGCTAACCATTTGCAAAGTAAACATAATTTTATGACAGAGATATCCATGTGCACCAACTCAACCTAAGGATCACTATTCTGTTCATTAATAAAGGTGTGGACGGATGTCTCTTTGATGCGAGCCGATAAAAGTACACAACACCCCAGTGAAATCTTGCCAAGAATATGTTAATGCAAGCCTCGGTTTCCTTATAGGAAGTACGGGGGCTAGCTGTTACAATACAGTAGAAGAAAACAAATCTAGAGAGTCGGCTCTTTAAGGCAATCATGCCAATTTTTAAAAAGCTACTGCCATTTTTTTAAATATGTGTATACTATTCTAAACTAAGAAGACTAGAAACCTACAACCAACGGCAACATGCAACATCAGTTGACTCCTGGTTGCAAATGGAAAAGGGTAGGAATCTGCTCTTTAAAAGTTCTTGAGATAGGCCAGGTGTCATGATGCACATCTGTAATCCCGGAAGTAATGAGACAGAAACAGAACTGAGCTCAAAGCCAATCTGGGTTATATTGATTGAAGCCAGCCCAAAGATTATCACATCTTCTCTCAAAATGCCAAAGAATTAAAAATTTAAATACAGCACATTGATACAAATATCTGATGAGTTCCTGTTATTTCAAGTGTGATCGTGACATCATTATACCAGAAATTCTTCCTGCTTTTAGGAAATGCATCCCTGAGTTTTTAAGAGAGAAAAGACCACTCCTAAAATACACTTTAAAATAATGTAGCAGGCCTGGGCATGATGGTGCATACCTTTGATCCCAGAACTCTGGAGGTAGAGGCAGGTAGATGTCTGTGAGTTAAAAGGCCAGTCTATTCTGCATAGGGAGTTTCAGGCCAGCCGGAGCTGCATAGTGAGGCTGTCTAATAAGTAAAGCAGCAGCATGTGGTAGGGAGATGGTAGGGTTGCCATGTGGCTTTGGCCTACAAAAGCAGCACTCTGGCCTCATACACAGTTAAGTAAGCATGGCAAAAATGCTCTAACTTTTGAAGTTGGGTGCTGACTTCACATTTGTTTACTGTATTGTCCTTTCAACTTTCCATATGTTTTTTAAAAATGTAATAAAATCTTGGGGTTGGATTCTTCCCAAAACTTTCCCCAAGTCATCTAAAATGGGGCATGGTGGTGCACATCTGTAATTCCAGCACTCACGCAAATGACTTATGAAGAGGACTGTGAGAACTCAAGGCCAGCCTGGGCTACAGTGAGACCCTGTCTCAGAAAAAAACAAAGAAAAGAACAAAGGAAAAAAAAAGGTAGATAGCAAGATTTACCTTAACTTTTAAACTACCTAAACTATATCTAAAGAAATGGTTGGGGGCAGAGGGGGAGGGGGAGGTAGTTGGCTCACTGCTTATGAGCACTTGTTGCTCTTCCAAAGGACCCAGGTTTGATTCCCAGCACCCACAGAGTGGTGGTTTACAACCATCTGTAACTCCAGTCCACAGGATCTAGCGCCCTCTTCTGACCTCCTCAGGCATCAACAACACACATGGTCCACATCCACACATGCAGGCAAAATACATAAAATAAAATAACTAATAAAAAACAGTTTTAAAGTGGTTTGCTTTTCAAAATTGGCCTATTCATTATCCTCCTTGGGCACAGTAAAACCTATATTAACTATGGCAAATAATATTCTACTGCTAGAACAAGTCTAATATAAATCTCAAAAATAACACCAATAGCCAGCACAAGATTTATAGGTGTAAACATCTGGTTTTTATAACAAATAACAAAGTTAACAGCAATAAAAACAAATCATTTAGTACAGCATATAATGTGTTATATTAAATTTACACAATGATATATATAAAAACACATACTGTTTATATCATACAGTAATCCAACAACAGGAATATCAAAACAGGAATCCAAATAACTACTACTCATGCATAGAACATGCATATATTGGTATTTTAAAAAAGGCTATTTTACACAATGCTGTTTACCAAAAACTTATTAAAAAATTTAAAGCCCTTCTAAATAAGTCAGTGGCCCAATGAGGACTGGAATGCACTACTGTTTAGGCCAGAGCTGAGGTGGCACAGTGCTCGGTGAGCAGTTCTGGGCTTGGAGTCATGCCCATTAGGGGTGAATGTCTTTGCACCAAAGGACCAACAGACCAACATTTTATCTCCAAGGCAAGCCCTCTAAGGGACAAACGGTTGTGTTGGCGACAAGTCAGAAGCAGAAAGGCATCAAAAACTGCTGGATATATGGCCCAAGAGAGTTACTGTAACAAAGGCTGGGCACTGCATGTGGCAAAGGTTTTTGTGAATCCTTTTAAGGTATTGTCAGTTTCTCTATCTGGTTGCCACCTCCAGATCTACAGTCCGCTCTACAAGTTCTAAATCCTACAGTAAAAAGCGTACTTCTGAGAAGAAAACGAGATGAGGAGACCTCTGAGAAGTGTTGACTATATTAAAAAAAAATTTAGCGAAAGCAATGACCTTTTTTTTTTTTTTTTACCTATACTATGCAATTTTATGTAATGCCCCTCAACTGGAAAGCCCTTTCAGGGACAGAGCCCTAAAGAATCAAGGAGCGAGTTCATGTCTTAAAAAATTCCACCCACGGACCTTGGAAACAAAAGGTCTCATCCAAATAAAACCTGAACATCAAAAACCTGTACTTTGCCAGACGCTCGGACAATAGAAGCCCCCCCCCCAAAAAAATAAAACCAGCTGATAATCAAAATTCATTCACTATCACCACCATTAAGACCTCAATATTTACTTCTAACTAAGCGATACATCCTTCACCTTCCGTTAAAGGCACTAGCGTCCGTACATGACGAAGAGACATAATTGATCTTGGGCTTATCCTAATAAAAAGGTAAGTATCCCATTTAAGTCGGACACAAATATTAAGACACCACCTTTTTTTTTTTTTTCCTTTTTTTTTTCTTTTCCAGAGACTTGGGGTTTGGGGGGGTGTGGGGGTGTAAGACACTCGCTCCATCAGCTACTCAAACGGTCGTCATCAGTTTCAAGGAGCCAGACCGGAAGCGGAGGATCTTCTTCTTGAGGTTATGCGAAGCCTTGATCTTGACAAAGGCTTTCCTGGGGCAGGGGTGCAGGTCTGGGGCCGTGACGGTTTGCAGGGGGAGGGTCTGGACGAACTGCGACCAGATCAAAGCCCCGCTCTCCTCGGAGTCGCTGGTGGTGGTGCTCTCGCCCACGAACTCGCCCTCGCTCACGCTCGACTCGCTGTCGCCGAAGCAGTTGGTGGTGTAGTTGCTCTGCTCGTCCTCGCTCGTGTCCACCACCGTGGAGTGGAAGAGCGACTCGCACTCGGCCGAGTACTCGGAGTCGCTGGCCACGTAGGCGTAGGGGCTGGCGTAGGGCAGCGCCACGGCCACCGGGTAGGCGCCCGCGTGCTCCCGCCGCCGGGCCCGCCGCGCCCGCCGCAGGGCCTCCTCGTAGGAGACCTCGGCCGACGACTTCCACCGCCGGTAGTCGGTTCGCTTGTGCTTCGGCTTGGCCACCACCGGCTCCCGTCCGTGCGCGTGTGCGCGTGCGCGTGCGCGTGCGCGTGCGCCCGGCCGCCCGCCCGAGGGCCGCCCGCGCCGCCGCCGCCGCCGCCGCCGCCGAGGGGCCTGCCGGGAAGGCCGGCGTCGGGCGTCCCGCCGCCGCGCCTGGCCTTGGAGGAGGCCTTCCTGAGTCTCCGGTTTGTATCCGAGTCGTCGGGGAAGCGGCACTTCTTGCCCGCCGCCCGCGTCTTCTCCCGCACGGTGGGCAGGCCGTGCTCCGGGGCGGCGGGGCCGCGGGCCTTCAGGGTGGCGCTCCTTGCGACGCCCGGGTTCCGGTGTGCGCGGTGAGGCCTGGCGCCCGCCAGCTGCTGCTGCAGCTGCTGCTGCCCCGGGACGAAGTGAGCTTTCACCAGATGCCCGTCTTCGAGGCTCTGAGACGAGCCCTCGCTTTTGAAGTCCAGGGCCGGCCTGTCCGCCCCGGGCAAGGCCTGCAGGCCGCTCTTCGGCGGCATCTTTTTCTGGGGCTGCGGCGGGGCTTTGCTCTCCACCGGGGCGGCGGGGCCTCTGCCGGGACTTGTTTTCGGAGAAACCGCCGAGACCTGGTTGCTCTCCTTCAGGGATTCCCCCAGCCCCGCCGCCGCCCCCCGCCGCCGCCACCGCCGCCGGACACCTTGCGAGCTCTTGAGGGGCTGCCTTGGCGGGTTTGGGCAGATGCTTGCTTTGGGGTTCCACGGCAGCGCCTGCCGAGCAGCCCTCCGGCAGAGCCAACCTCTTGCTTTCCAACTGCTCCGTCTTGGAGTCCTTGGACCTCTGCCTCGGTGGGGAGAATGGCCCGTTTTCCAAAGAGGACATTCCCCCAGAGGGCAAACACATCTGTTTCGTATTCTTAAGGTTCACACCACTGCCCTGTGGGACACCGCCAGGGGCCCTGACACACACACTGCCATTCCTCAAAAGCCCCTTGGTAGGATCGGCGTTCACACTGGTTCTAGGTTTATTGGTCCTCACGGGGTGTGTCTTTTTCTGGACCAGGCTCAGAATGTAGCCGTCCATTTTCTTACTGGATGAAGGATGGGAAGTCGGCCACAAACTGCTTGGAGATGGCAAGGAATTGTCTGTTTTGATGGCATTCAGTTCGGATCCGACGCAAATGTCACTGGCATGGTTCCCAAGCCCCTCCTCTTCCCTCAGAGAGTTGCCCGTCAGACAAAGGAGAAACATTGGGCTCTGCACAGCCACAGCATGAAGTGGACTGGGATATCGATATACATCATTGCCGTTTTTAGACACAAGATCACACTGGTATTTAGGATTCACATCTGCAATGACATCAAGGCAATTAAATTGTGGTGTGGAGGGGGAACTGCAAACTCCCCCTAAGGCCTGGTCTTCACAGTGGCCGCCTTTACATTCCAACCATCCTATGAGATCTGA
Source organism: Peromyscus californicus insignis (assembly GCF_007827085.1). Lineage (NCBI taxonomy): Eukaryota > Metazoa > Chordata > Mammalia > Rodentia > Cricetidae > Peromyscus > Peromyscus californicus. The sequence continues at coordinate 84,297,448 of NW_026294447.1, forward strand.
AAAACACGTAAAGGGACACTGAAGAAATGAATTGGTAGAGCCAACTTGACTGGCCAAATTTTACTAAGAGAAACTCACAGGTAGAGGACAAATACCAAAGGACTGAGAAATACTCCCCACTAGCTCTCCTACAAGTTTACATGAGTTCATGGCTTACTGAATGAAGGCAAAAAATACTCAACGATTTTGACAAACTATCACGTCTTTAACAGAAAAATATTTAGCCATGTATAATGCTTTGAAACTACTGAATAATGTAAGGAAACACTCACTTCGTGAACCTTAGCAAAAGTCATGGTGTAAGTCAGTATAATTTTCAAGATACCTATGTAAAGAAACTCTGAAGTAAAGCACACCAAAATCCTAACAGCCTTTCAGTGTGATGAGGGGAAAGCAATGTTTACTTGCTTCTCTGTCTCCAATAACTATAGAATATGTATATATGTGTGTGTGTATATAATACTTAAAATGAACTATACTTGTTGTGAACTTTCTCATTTTGTATTTTCTTAAAACTTGATTGCTAGTAGCATCCATTTAAACATAACTGTCCTTTGAAAAAAATCAATAAAAAAGATCAAATCTTTTTAAAAGATTTATTCATTTATTTATTATTTAATGTGCACTGGTGTTTTGACTGTATATACTCTGTGAGGGTGTCAGATCCCCTGGAACTGGAGTTACAGACAGTTGTGAGCTGCCATGTGAGTGCTGGGAACTGAACCTGGGTCCTCTGGAAGACCAGCCAGTGCTCTCAACTGCTGAGCCATCTCTCCAGCCCCCTCAAATCTTTTTTTGAAGAAATTTTTTTTATTTTTAAGTGTGTGTGTGTGTGTGTGTGTGTGTGTGTGTGTGTGTGTGTGTGTGTGTACGTTAGCACACATGAGCCCAGGTGCCCACAGAAATGGGAAGAGGACATCAGATCCTCTGAAGCTGGAGTTAGAGGCAGCTGCAAGCCACCTAAAGTGGGTGCTCTACAAGAACACTCTGAACCATCAAGCCTTCTCTCCAGTCCCCAGATCATATTACACTAACAGCTAATAAAATTTAACATTCTCGGTGTCTTCAGTAGTGACACTACAAACAATATTTTTAATAGGATAAGGAATTTGGGGTAAGATTTTTAAAGACTGAGCAGTTTTAAAGTATAAATTCCTTGGGCTGCAGACAAGGTTCAGCAGTTAAGAGCATTTGCTGCTCTCTCAGAGGACCTGGATTCAGTTCTCAGCACCCACATGGCTACTAGCCACCCTTCAACAGCTCTAGAGGATCTGATGCCCTCTTCTGACACCTGTGGACACTATACATGTGGTACACATACATATATGCAAGCCCATTTATATACATAAAATTATTTTTTTTAAGGAGAAATTTCTTTCATCTCAAAAATGTACATGTCAAAATACAGTGAAACAAAGCCCTTAGTTAAATGTTGTTTTCTAACTTGGAATACATAACAAATTCTTTTTGTGACCTTCAGTTAGGGAAATTAGTTTTCCTCTGTTATATCTATCAATTTAAACAGTGAGAACCTACTATGTATCAAATTCTGTGTTCATTGTTTAGGGGAAAGCTTTATGACTTTCAATAATTAGCAGTCTTGGAAGGAAAAAACAAAAAAAAAAATAATCCAGACTCAAGGATGATAAAATGTGCGAAGAGTACTTTTTTTTTTTTTTTTTTTGATTTTTTGAGACAGGGTTTCTCTGTGTAGCTTTGCGCCTTTCCTGGAACTCGCTTTGAAAACCAGGCTGGCCTCGAACATCACAGAGATTCGCCTGGCTCTGCCTCCCGAGTGCTGGGATTAAAGGCGTGCGCCACCACCGCCCGGCCAAAGAGTACTTTTTTTGTTGTTGTTTAATGAAAATGTCATGTCTGTCCTACTGGACCTCTAATAAAGAGCCTGTTAACAGGAGGAAAGCCCAGAGTGGTTCTGAGCACCTATAATCCCAGCAGGAAGAGGGACGGGTGCAGGGACACCTGGAGTTGCAGAAAGAAAGAAGGACAAAGACCTCTGAAGAAAAGAAAGGACAGGAGAAAAAGAAAAGGAGACCTCCCTAGCTGACATTGTTTCCCATCATCCCTCCCCTGGTATCTTAAACCTGCTTTTTTGCCTTTAAGTCACATCTGCCTAGGAGTCTCCATTTATCTTCCTCTAGACTTAGAGTAGAACCAAACGGCCCCAAGGCTCGGCCCAACTGTCTCAATTATGTAATGATGTGCTGTTTGGAAGAGCAAGGGGTCTGTCTTCAAGGAAAACCTGCCCAAAGTGCCTTTTAATGGGGTTATAAAATTTCCCTCTGAAACCAGATCTGCAGAGTGATGGGGAGCAATTAGCAATGAACTTGAGGCCCAGATACCAGATAACAGTTCTGTACTCATCCCAAAGGGTTGATTACTGCTGATAACACACTGCACAAATGCAAGGGCTTCACCAATTAGCAACTTCAGCTGTTCAGTGTGATGTTTGCTTTGCCTGGACTCATAATGTCAGCCTTGCACTCAGATGAGAAACAGAGAGCACAGTGGCACATTCCTACTGCTCCCGAGGCTCTAATCCTCATATTGCCTCTGCTGTTCTAAGTTACCAAAATATAACAGGAATAAGGGGGAGTTCTGACTTTCAGGGACAACTCTCATTCAGCAGGTGCGAGCTTCTGGCAATAGCTGGCTGGTAGGCCACTTTTTTTTTTTAAAGATTTATTTATTTATTATGTATACAGTGTTCTGCCTGCATGTGTACCTTCACACCAGATCTCATTACAGATGGTTGTGAGCCACCATGTGGTTGCTGGGAATTGAACTCAGAACCTCTGGAAGAACAGCCACTGCTCTTAACCTCTGAGCCATCTCTCCAGCCTGATTTTTTTTTTTAATCAGATGAGATGGTTGAATTTAACCATTTCTGAGTTCCCTTGAAATTATTAGACCCAAAGGAATTCCCTTGGAATAAATTAAACCTGAATTTGTATCCTGCTGTGCCCAACTATATAGCCTTAAATCATTTAAATAACCTTACTTGGCCTCATTTTCTTCTTTTTCTAACATTTAGTTTTATGGGTATGTGCCTGAGTGTGTGCATATGTACCACATGTGCAGGAGCCTGCAAAGGTCAGAAGAGCGGTCAGATCCCTTGGAACAAGTGTTACAGATGGTTGTGCTGGGACCCAAACCCAGGTCCTCTGCAAGAGCAGTAATCGCTCTGAAATGCTGAGCCATCTCTCCAGCCTCTCATTTTCTTAATACATAACTGCACCCCAAAGGTTAACAACTGCACCCTGAAAACTGTTGGGAGGACTCAAGACAAAGTCATGATGATCCCTGAAGCCTGGGGTGGAGAATTATAACATACAGATTATGGGGAATTTCACTATGTGGGGTGTTCTGAGAAACAGGGCAGGGCCACTGCTCCCTGGAGTGTCAACAGCCCTTGGCTCGACGGATGGATGGATGTAACTTAATGTGTACTTTAAAGAAGAAAAGAGTTCCAGGATAGTTCTCAAAAGAAAATAAAGGACCAGAGATGTAGCTCGGGTAACATGCCAAGGGGTACCCCAGAAACACAAAAAGGAATGTAAAAATGGGGCTGCAGATTGTATAGTATGTGTTTAGTATGTGCAAGAACCTGGGTTCAATCACCAGCATCAGAAAGGAATGAGAGAGGGAGGGAGGGATTAAACAGCAAAGAAACAGAGCCCAGTGTCTCTAATATGGGGACAATTCTTCTAAAGGCAAAGTGTCTTTCTAATTCCATAATATAAGGCCAAATGGCACCCCAAGTTGATTAGTCTAGACGTTGATCTAGATCAACGTGTAGGCTCTACGTGTAACTGTGGCACACTAACCAAACCGTTTTCCTATCAAGAAAGCAGCTGAAGCTACATAACTTTAAAGACCCCTGACATCTCCCAGTTAAAATCTCTGTCAGTGCTAAACATCCTTACCTGCAGATTTGGGGCAACCGTCTGAGATCGTCAAAGCTGCCTCCAAGGGGTTGCAAAAGCAGGTGCTGGAATGGCAGCTGGACAAACATTCGCTGAACACGGAGTTAGAGGAATTAGAAAGGGATCCTGAAGCCCCATCACTCAGCTCATAAAACCCTACGAGTAAAAAGACGGTTGAAATTAAGATCATATTAAGCAATGATACACATTTCCGTCTAAAAAGACAAAAGGGTAAGGCATCCAAGAAAAGAAAAGCTGGTTTTTATTTTAGAATGTTGGGGGCGTTTCATATACATTGTGGATTTTAGGGTCCTGGTTATATGGTTTTATTTCAAATATTCCTTAGAAAAGGCGAAAACCATGTAATTCTGGGTATGGTTCAAAGTTACTTCATCCTCCTCTTTGTTCCTCTTTTAAAGGTGTGTAAACCTGAAGAACCTCAACTTCATCGTGTTTCAGAAAGAGTAACTGAGGTCTCTGGATTTGGTGACCCGTGCCTATAATCCCAGCCCTCAGAAGGCTGAAGCAGGAGGACAAGAGTGGATTCAAGGTCAGTCGGGGCTACCAAAAACAAACAAACAAACCTGAAGGAAATAGATAAGTAACTCTAAGAGAAAAAGAAACTCAAGAAGCCAAATGGCTTAAAAGAAGAAGAAACTGCAGGGACCTCAGGAAGCTGAAGTGACCATTTTCTAGCCCAGAGCTGACTTTCTCGGGTTCCAAAGAAGGTCTGTTTGCTCTTCCAGAAACCTGAATAGATCTTTGTATTTTCTGGACTCAGGGGACATTGGGCAGCTCCATCTCATTATTGAAGATTCTGTAGACTGAATTTGTTTCCCTCTCCAGCAGCTGGATGCCAGGCTGCTCTTCCACCGTGTTCACCTTGGAAACAAACTCCACAGCCCTTTGCAAGTGTGTTTCCTTGAGGTGCTGGCTCACCTGAGCTAGGCCGGCTGTCTGTCTCCAGCGGCTCTTCAGACGTCTTTTCAACATCCAGTCTCAGGTCACTTATCTGCTTGTCAAGTTCTTGCAACTGATTCAACAAACCGGCATCTCGTCTCCTCAAGCAATTCTGATTAGGAAGAAGCAGAGAAAGGAAAATGGGCACACTGGATGTCAAAGGCAGACGTCTACTCAAGCCACCCATCTAAACAGTCACCGAGCCTTTATATCAAAAACTGCTGGGTAATCTGAAATCAACACTCTGAAAACGCAAGGCAGGCCCTGTCTTTAAACTCTCTCATAGTTTTTGGTGATACAAAGTTTGTCCATTAAAAATAATGATCATAGGACCCCCAGCACATGACTCAGTGGTAAAAAGGCTTGCTGCTCAAGCCTGGTGATCTGCATTCAGTCCCCTGAACCCACACTGGAAGGAGAGAACCAACTCCTAAAAGCTGTCCTTTGACCTCCATGGGAATGAGGTAGCACACAGCTGCACTCATTTGCACCCACCAAACGCATAATAATAATAATAATAATAATAATAATAAACTACATACGACTGAGTTATAGCTCAGTGCTAGAGAGCTTGACTAGTGTGCACTGGCCCCTGTGTTCAATGCCCAGTACTGTAGGAAAGGACAAAACTTGCTCTTAGCTTTTACTAATCTATACAAACTGTGGCTTTTTATAGGAAAGGGCAAGGAATTTGCACAGACTTTGAATCATCTGGTGTACAGCCAGTTTAAAGAAAATCCTTCACAGCGGGCTCTTGAAGTCACAGAGTAACAGATTTCCTACAATGCACTATAATCTTTCTTAGGTGAGGTTTTCTGGCCAAATGTCACGGCCTACAGAATTTTGTTTTCTATTAGTTGCTTAGTGGGGCTTAATCAGTCTTAGGGCCTTTGAAAGCGAGAAATTAATACTAACAGCCAGTGCCAAGTATAATGCGAGCTGGCAGAATCCAAAACCCTCGAGGGAAAGCCCATCAAGATTTGAACTCAGCTTGGGTTTCCAAAGGTGACAGATTGGTTGCGCTAACTCACACCGCCACCTAGTGCTTCCTATTGCTAGGAAAAGCAGAAGAACGCCAAAGGCATCTGGTTCAAATCAAGAATGCCAAGTCTACAAATGAAAACAGCACCATAAACACTGACTGCAGTGGAATTCTTCTCACACACGGCCTTGCTCCCCTGAAGCGGACAATAGGAATGTGCCACTCACAATCTGGAGATTCACGGCGACAAAAAGGTGCTATTGTACAAGACAATGCTGAAATAAATGTGAACGACCAGTCACAACCAGAAAGAACTGGCTCAAATTCATGTACATACTATTCTGTTCTATCACCAAAGAAACAGTAAAAATGCCAAAACAGCCATTGCACAAACCACAGCAGCACACATCCTTGCAAAATAGATACACGGACATATCCAGTCCTTGCTCGTGTTCTATGACTTTAAAAGCTGGGAGACATGAGCCATATGCTTGTGTGCTAACATTTGAATTTCATCAGGAAAACAATGAATTAAGTAAAAGCACTTTGATGCTCAATAAATACACAAATAATCTAGAAAACGGCAAGACAAGAAAGCACGTGACAACCCACAGCATCACTTTCAGAGGACCATTATCTAGCATAAGTAGTCTAAGATAACAGGGTGGGATAAGAATCTTTTGGCTGTTTCCAAAACTACATTTTGAGGTCACTGAAACAAAGCTGCCGCCATTATTTTGAGGCGGCGTCAAAAGCTGTTCTCAGCCCATGAAGGTCCAAAGTTCTTTTTCTCCCTTGTTAATGAAGACTGCACAGAATGACCGAGACAGTGACAGAAATCCAATAAGATAAATGCTCCCAGCGAGCAGGTTCGCTCTTCTCCCACCTCCACCACCAAGCACAGCTGGCGGACCGAGAGGAGGGGGCAAGCTCTCCGGCCAAATTGCCAGTATTTGCATCTAGTTTTAGCTGCCTTATACAAAGGACTTCTATTTGAAACTAAGCACCATCCCAGGCGAAGGAGACTTGCAGGGGGGAGAGCACCGGGAGGGGCACGGCTCCCAGCAGGAGCTTCGCCGGAACCGTAAAACTCAACGTTGGACAGTTAGCCAAGCCACAAACCCCCTCCTCGCTTTTGTCCACTCCCCCTAGAGGAGGGGGAGTAACTAGGGAGACCACGAGGTGAAATGGCAGTTTAAGTGGGGGTTGCAAACCTCTGGGGACCGGGGCACGTAGTAGCCAAACTTTCAGGCTGGAACCAAGGGACTCCAAGAATTCCAAATGCAGGAGGGAAGGAAGAGCCGCCACCCCCCTCCCCGCAATCCGCGCGAGGTCCTCAGCTCCTCAGGTGACACAAAGCAGGCATCCGCCAGCAACGCGTGGAAGTCACGCGCGCCCCGGGCATCCGCGGCACCAGGGGTCAGGGGGAATCGAAGCGGGGGTCGCGTCACGGCCAGGGATCCCGCGGCCAGAGGCCCCCAGCCCACCCTCCCGCCCGGCCACCGGCCACCACCTTACCAACTGCCTCCGCAGCAGCAAGATGTTCTCCTCCAGGAACTTCTCCTCCAGACGGCTGCGCTGCGCCGCGTCCCCCCGCAGCTCCCCGGCGCGCGGCGCCACGGTCCCCGCGGCCCCGGAGCAGCGCAGCGCGCCGCGCACCAGCAGCTCCTGGCGTTGCCGCAGGTAGCCCAGCTCCGCCAGCCCCGCCAGCGTGGCCTCCTGGCGCTCGCGGGTGCGCTGTCGCTCCGTGTCCGCCTCGCCCCTCTCCCGCCAGCGCCCCTCGGGCTCGGCGCCGCGGCCGGGGGTCAGCGGCTCGGGCTCGCGCGCTGCGTCGGGCTTCATGACCTCCCCCGAAGCCCGGGCAGCCCGGGGCGCAGCAGCTCGCGCTAGGACCGCTGCCGAGCGCTCATGCCGCTGGCACTCGCGTCCCGCGCCGCTCCAGACTGCGGCCCCGCAGCTGATAACGCCCCGGCCACGCTACGTCACGCCCGGCCCCCGCCACCCAGCCACCCCGCCACCCGCCACCCCGCCCGCCGCGGGCTTGCGGGCGCTCAGCTCCTGTCAGGCGCCGCGGCCGCCGGCGCCCCGCCCCGGCCCCGCCCCGGCTCCGCGCCCCCTTTTCGGTCCGACGGCACCGCGGTCCTCTCCGGAGCCGATTGGCTCGGCTCCATCTCCGGAGACCGTGGCGGGCGGGGGCCGGGCATCTTGTTACAGGCAGCCTCGCGGGCCGGTCCGCGGGCGCCGTGGCTTCGGGCTCCCCGGGACCAACTTTCTGCAACTTAACCCCTTCCTCGCGAGTCCACGCTCCGAGTCCGTTCCCTCGGATTTGGGATTCGCCATCCCCAACTAATGTCGGCTGGGTCCTCGAACACTATTTCTGTGGATGTCGGTTTGGAGATTGTCTTTGTTTTAAACTCTGTTTTGTAATTGAAAAAAATACAAGGCAAGGACATTGTTCTTAAACGCTCCTTTGGTTTGCTTTAGCTTTTCAGCGGAAGCTTTTGCGGGAGAAGGCATTTAAAATCAGGCAGAAGGATGCCGCTGTAAAGCCAGCAGTCACATCCATTCTTAGAAAAGCCTGGACTTTATGAGGGGTGACTGTGAGCGCTTAGGGTTTGGGATTTTATTGTTCCTTAGCCTCTGTTTACTAGAGCGCTGGCTCAGAAATCAGACTGTCTGTATCTAGTTCCTGTTTCATCCACCGATAGGAAGATAAGTGGCCTCTCTTTGTGCCTCCGTTTACCCAGTAGTAAAATGGAGCTAACATACTAGCCTGTTCTAAGAATCATAGTGACAACAGCTTGTAATACATATGTGGTGTGCTGGCATGTAAATCTTAAGAGTTATTGCCCTCAGCTGGCCGGTAGTGGCGCACGCCTTTAATCCCAGCACTTGGGAGGCAGAGGCAGGCAGATCTACAGGTTCGAGGACAGCCTCCTCTACATAGTGAATTACAGGACAGGTGGGGCTACTCAGAGATAACCCTCTCTCGAAAAACCAAATAAGAAAAAAAGAATAAAATAAACAGAGGAGAGAGAGAGAGAGAGCTTTATATAGCTCTCATATTTTTTCTCCAGGGGAACTTATAATTTTTTTTCCCTGAAGTACGACTGGGATTTGACCTGTATCCTTGGGACACCACTCACTGAGTATTTCAATGGTCTAATGGTCTAGGGATCTTTATGGAAATGCCACTAGTTGGTTTATGGGGCTACATCACATGTCTCTTAAAAAGCAGTGCATCCAAGCACCTCCAAAATTGAATTTAGCAAGTCACAATTTAATGAAGTTAAGACACAATGTCATATGAAGGAACACATTTCAGATCATGACTTCAGAATTTAACACCTTTGTCCAGCTGCTTATTCCAGCAAGAGTTCTCTCTCTCTCTCTTTCTTCCTTCCTCCCTCCCTCTCCCCTCCCTCCCTCCCTCTCTTTTTTAACCCTCTATGTGGACTAATCTTCCAAGATCAGTTCATCCATTTCCCTGCTCTGAACTGGTTAACTGCATGAATGTCTGGTCCTTCTCACAAGCTCTTATCTGGTTCTGGTTCTGAGCACACACAATCTGTGTACTTAGGTGTGCATCGTGTGTCTTCTCTCCAGCTACATCAGAAAGGCTCCCTGTCTTAACAGCATCAGTGTTCCTACTCAGTACAAGGCCTAGAAGTAGGCAACCGATAATCACTAAAGAAGAGACTCCAGAGGATGCAAGTTAGTTGCTAATTGTTTTCCTGTTAGCATACTTTTTAACTTAATAGTACTCACTTAATCTCTCCAACAAATAGAATTAAGTTGACTTTTACCAAAAAGACACAAAGGAAAGCAAGGGCTCCCTTGCCACCCACTCACACGCCTTGTCCCCCACCCCACCCCCACCCCCTACCTCCCACAGACATGAAAGGGACCACAGCCTTGGTTCATAATTAGCATGATATAAAAATGGAAGCGTATTCAGGTGTTCCCCCACACACAAAGTCTACAGGCCACACATTCTTGGTGCCTACTGTGTGCCAAACACAATGTGGTAATAGAAGAACTAGTTTTGCTCCTTAGTTTCAGGAAGACACTTCAAGAATCATGTCTTGTTTTACATGCCAAAGGCCACTCTCACACGTACTCTGCCATTGTTTCATTCTATCCATTTCTAAACAGACCTCTTGCTTTCTAGTTCTGAATTCGGTTCCTTCTGGCTGGGTGGACCCTATTATTGGGGCCTGTGTTATGTCACGCATTGACAACTATATTTATATAGTTCAAGGCGGGAAAAGCCGAAACGTGTTTTTACACACTGCTAATAAATCTTGTTACAGTTGACAGACAAGACGCCCTGTCTCCAAACTTCTCCACCTTCCTGCCTCCCCCCAGCACACACACACACACACACACACACACACACACACACACACACACACACCCTGCTCCCCACCAAATGCCTTTTTGGTCTGGCTCGTTAGTCCAGAGCAAACCATTTGTCAGGGCAGCTTGTTCATCTCCGTGCAAAAGTGTTCCCAATGAGTTTAAATATTAAAACTAATGTGCGCAGAGGATTCCGCCAATAAAAATGGTCACAAATAGGAAAAAGGGGGTTATGCTCTCCAAAGTATCCATTACACATTAATAAATAATGCTGCTCATTCAGCTGCCAATTAAAACAAACTCAGGCTGTCAAACGAAGTTCGAAGCAAGTCGCTCAATGCGGTAATTGTTTTTCCAGGAAAATTCCCAATGTCATCAGATTAAGTGTGACTGGCCTGGTTGCCCCTCTTCTCTTCTGAACATAACAACCAAATATTCTCCTCTCTAGTTTAGTTTGCTGGATTTTCTTTGTTCCTGGATTCTGTGTTTCGTTTATAGGAAAAAAAAAAAAAAAGAAGAAGAGGCAGTAATCACCCACAGGCCCCTTCCATGGAGAACAAGGTCTCCCTTTCCACTATGGTTTTGATTTTTTTTTTCCTCTCTTTTAAGCAGTCACTGGCACTTCTTCCTCTAACAGCGATACTTATTTATCTCCTTTCAAATGGTGTTCAGCCCTAGTTCGACCTTTTCCTCTCCCTGAGGCTTATTCTTTTCAGAAACACTTCTCTAGACCCCCAGGGAATGTGACATTAAAGACAGAATGAACTTCAGCCTTAAGGATCTGGAGAGTGAGCTAAAGGTACCAGCAAGAACGCAAGAAAGCCTGTTCTTCGGACACACTGCAACTGTGTAGCTTACTTAAAGATATTTTCTGTGCAAGTGCCGGGAAAGGGTCCTGACATCATAATCTGAAGCTGGACCCTTGGACAGAACAATCCCTGAGAGCACCCTCATCAAAGTCTGAGCATCATTCTGCAAATTCCTTATCCTGCAGCGAGTGTTCTATTGCCGAGTAAGGAGCATCAGTCGCACGATTTGCTATAGGGAAAAGCAACAAATGATGCCTTGCAGCTTTTATGGCCAAACGGAGACAAATGATGTCATTGAGGAAAGCTGTCTCCAGATGGGAGGGGGGAAAGTAAAGTGCAATCCTTTGAGATTGGGTGATGACCACCATTTGAGGGTCTGGGATCAAAGCTCCATCCAGACATCAAAGCCCATTTGAGTCTAGTGCCAAAAGAGCCACAGTGAATTAAACTTCATATCCAGACTAATTAGAGCTGGACCCCACAATCAGACGTCAGTGAGCACACAGGGGAAAGAAAGCCAACATTGAAATAAAAGATCGTCAAGAAGGAAAGTTGGTAGCAAAACTGGGCAGCATCATGGCCCTGAACACATTAAAAAAAATCTTTTGAGGGCAAAGAGGAGTAGGGAAGGATGGGGCTGACAGCAGCCTCCTCCTCACAATGCTTGTGTTGTTTGAAAGACTGTGAGACAGCCTCTTCCATCCTCTGGACTACAGGACCAAAGACAGCTCATCCCTGGAAGAAACAGTTATCTTTTAGCTGTACATTAGTGTTAAAGAGTGAATGATCATACTGCCAGGCTTCTGTTAAAGAGGCTCAAGGTGACTCTTCAGGAAGCTCAGGCTTCCTTGTACCAGAGCACTGTGACCTCTGAAGATACTGGTATGTCCAAGACTCACATGCCCCATGATGCTAATCACGGATGTGCCGTCAAGCCTGGATTTCAGGACCCTAATTATCATTTCTACCAGTCACGCTTACAGTCAGCAGATGCAGGGTGCAGAGCATACAAATACTCTAGAGCAACACACCTTACACACCTTGGCACTACCACCGTGAAGCAAGGAAGAGTCCCTCGTGCTCAGGCGAATTCGGGTAGCTTCCTTCAATGGTTGTATTTGTTTGGTTTCGTCCTCTCTTGGTTCTGTCGAAAATGTTCTCCAATTATTTAAAAGTATCAATCTCACAAACTGTAAGATTTTGTGTGCCTGATTTTAAGTTCCACAGACTGTTTCTTTGTAAGTAGCCACAAGTGGTTTTTATCCTAACGTGGCAGACTCTAATGTATAAGATGAGTCCTTTCATAAGAAAGCTTCATCTAGGAGAAAAGCAAATGTGGGTCATCACCATTAGATGATACTTCTTTGGTTTGTGTGCGGCTTTTTTAAAGATTTATTTGTTTCTATTTTGTGTGTGTGCTTTGCCTGCATGAATGTCTATGCACCATATGCATGCAGTGTCTGCAGAGACCAAAAGAGGGCATTGGATCTCCTGGGACTGGAGTTAAAGCTGGTTTTGGCCGCCATGTGGGTACTGGGGCTTGAACCTGGGTCCACTGGAAGAGCAACTGTGTTCTTCACGGTTGAGCCCTCTCTCCAGCCCTAGATGACACCTCTTTAAATAATTATTAGTTTATTCAATGGATATTTATGGAGTCCATAGTATACCTCAAACATCCAGGATGCAATGCTAAGCAAGCAAGACACAGTCTTTAGCTTCATGAGCTTGGAGGCTGAAAGTGAAGCGGACCTGATTAAATGCAAATAATTATGCAATTAATATTTAAAGAGGAAACCTGAAATATTGTTGATGAGAATATTAAATTAGTAGAGCTACTGCATGGAAATCTCTTTTAAAAACAAAACTATAAATAGAAGCCACCCCACTCCTGCATGTAAACCCCAAGGGAAAAGAATAAAGGTTTCATGTCAAGGGGTATTTGCGGTCTCCTGTTTATTGCAGAACTATTGACAAAAGCTAAGATACAGGGTCAACCTAGGCTTTGAACAGATGAATGGGTAGAGAAAGTATGGTATCTGTACAATAGAATCTGAGGAGTATAAAAAAATAAAAAAGAATGAAATCTTACTATTTGTGGAAACGCGAGGTTATGTCAGGCATAAAAAGACAAATGTCAAATGCTCACACTTACATGTGGAAGTTTAAAAATAGCTAATCACAAAGACGTAGAAATTAGAATAGCTGTAGAGGGGATTTCCAACTGTTCACAACACAGGAGGTTGGAGAGATGGCTCAGCAGTTAAGAGAGAATACTGCTCTTCCAGAGGACCTGAGTTCAGATCCTAGCACCACATCAGGCAGCTCACACCCACCCGGAAGTCTAATCTAATCTGGAGATATGATGCCCTCTTCTGACCTCTGTAGGCACCTGTACACACCTGTACACACACACACACACACACACACACACATAAATCTTTAAAAAAGTGTTCAGTGTTCTCAACACAGCCAAATGATGAACATTTGAGGTGAGGTATATGATAGTTATTATGATCTGACCGTTACACATTATATACACGTACTGAAATATCTTATTGTATCCTATAAACAATTATTGTGCATCAATTAATTTTTTAATTATTAAAGCAGATAGAGCCTCAAATTATATATTGTAAAAGTCACATCCAAATGAAGTCACAAAAATATATCACTGTCTCTTTCCTTTCCCCCTCCAGTGCTGGGGGCAAACCCAGGGTCTTGCATATATTAGGCAGGCACTTTACCACTGAGCAACATCCTCTGCCCACGAAAATGTATTCCTGGCTTTTATAATGCTCAAGTTTGTTCTAAGAAAGGAGAATTTTATTTTTCAGTCCTGGGGGTTGGGCCCAAGGACTCATGAGTTCGTTAGGGAAAGGTTCTGTCATTGAGTTACTACTCCAGCCTTGGAAGAATATTATATTTTTCTTTTTCTTTTTTCATTTTAAAAATATTTGCCTATGTGTAGTGCATGCACATGTGTGTTCGAGTACCCATGCACAGATGTGGAGGCCAGAGGACTTACAAGCGTCTTCTTTAGTTGCTCACAGCCTTACTGCCTTGAGACAGGGTCTCTTGCTGAAGATCATTAGCTTATAATTTCGGCCGGCTCTTAGCTGCCCTATCAATGCTGGCATTACAAACAGGTGTGGCCGTGGATGTGGGTGCTGGGGATTCTAACTCAGGTCCTCGTGACTGCAGAACAGGTGTTTACTGACTGAGACACCTCCCCTGGGCCCCAAATATTTACTCACACACCTTTAGTCCCAGCACTCAGGAGGCAGAGCCAAGAGGAACTCTGTGAGTTCAAGGCCAGTCTGGTCTACAGAGTGAGATCCAGGACAGGCACCAAAACTACACAGAGAAACCCTGTCTTGAAAAACAAAACAAATAAAAAAATAAAATAAAACCCATATTTGATACTTATAAAGGAAGACGGTTGCTATAAAAGGAAACAGTTTCAATATTCTCATCTAAATAACCATCCCTTGTGTGATAAACTGAAGATTAATTATCTTACTCGTTTATGCATGGCCTTTTCCTCGGAACAATCGCAGGAAGAAGAAACACATCACCCACGATGCAATGGGCTACTTCTGCTCGTCTCCATACTAGCAAGGAGACGTGGTTAGAGCTGTGCTTCTGGGCGCTCTAGTCCTTAACACCGAAGCAGAAACTCTTGCTTGAAGATAGAACTGGCTCCCTTGTTCGCTGTCCTAAGTCTATGAACCCAGGCCTCTGAGGCCACGGGAAAAGGAACCCAAACTCCAAAGAAGCTCCCATGCAGAGTTCTTGGACTGTGTTTGCCTCCAAGACTCACACATCCACTTTAATTAAGACCCTTTGGGGGCCTGGGGATCCCAGGAGAAAAGGCCAGAATGCCATTATCACCTGAGAGAGGCTGAAAGCTCCCACTGCTGGCTGAGGCTTAGGCCGGCTCTGCCCCATGGAGAGCGGCTTCCTAATCCCTAGCACCCCCCAGCAGCAGTGTGAAGAGGAGCAGGTCCGCTTCAAACAGGACCTGGGCCGTGAGCGTGTTTGGACTGACAGGAAGGACGGGGGTTGTGAAAAGCCTTAGATTCAAAGGGAAGTTGGCCGGCAGGACAGTCACTAGCAGCACCGGGGCCCAGAGGAAGCCTAGAGCTCAGCCTCCATCTCCCCACCCACCCCCAGCCCTGGAGCAGGCCCTCCTGGGCTGGGATTCTTTGAAGTCCATGAGGATGGGTTTGACAACAGATGGGACAATTCCCCACGGTTCAGTTTGGTCCAGGCAGATGGAAGACGGGAGGAGAGTATTGCCTCATGATCAAGAGACACAGCTATTTTTTTTTTTTTTTTTTTTAATACCAAACTCTTCTCCGTCCAGACCTCATGGAGGAATTTGGTTGAGCCACTCTTGGCTTTAGGTAGAAGCTGTTCTCGTAAGAGAAAGACCCAGATTCTGCCATGGCACTCGTGTGTGTGTGTGGGGGGAGGGGCTGTGAAATGGTCCAGACTTTGGAATTGGGGTGAAGTGGGTTTGAATTCCAGCTCCACGCCACTCCACCATCCCATGATGCTCTCTAAACATTTGGCTTCGACCCTTCTCAGGCTCTTTTTCCCGTGTGTAAAATAGGGCTTCTGGGTAGCCTAACAGGGACGTTGTGAAACAGACGTAGGTTACCCCATAGGTTTCTATCTTTATATACATAGAGAATGTACAGTTAAGGATGAAAATTATCATTAGATGCTTCCTTCATAAAGTGTACAGATTGTTTTCAAATTTATCTATCTGTCTATCTATCTATTTATTTACATTGAGACAGGATCTCACTATGCAGTCCTGGCTGGCTTGGAACTTGTTATGTATACTAGGATGGCCTCGAACTCACAGAGATCCGCCTGCCTCTGGGTTCTTCTGAGTGCTGGGATTTAAAGGCGTGCGCCACCATTCCTGGAGTTTTCAGATGTTTTGTTTGATTTTGAGCTACAAGTAGATTCACTTATTCAAGGATACAAAGTTGGCAGAGAACCCAGGGCCAAGCTCTAACTAAGAATCTGATGGACCAATGGAGCTGGGTTTGGAGAGAGCGCAAATTCTTGAGCAATATAGGGAAACTCCCAGGTCCTCAGTTGCCCCACTTTGTAAACTTTGTAAAACAGGAATACATTTCCCTCCCTGGGAGTCTCTGATGGGAAATGTGAACTCCCTTGTCTCTTCTAACAGCTCACCTGAGGTGTCATTCAGGTTCTCCTTTTTTGCATAGCCCCTCATGGAAATTTTTTAAATGGAAAAGTAGAGAAAATGGTGCATGCTGTCTCCACAAGCCCCACAGCCAAGTTAACAGTTGCAAATGGGATTAAAACAGGCTCCATTTAGAAATGAATATTTGGGCAAAGTTGGGACCAGCAGATATAAAACACATGAAGAAAAAAAAAGATCTATCTCCATCATTAAGTTTAGTGCCAGACAGAACAATAAACACTGAACGCTACATTATAATCACCATCATTGTTATAATTTTCCCCTAGAATTATTAAAGACCTCTTTATGTCTATCTATAGTTTATTTCTTATCCAAAGAGCACAAAGCATGTTCCCACATTCCTTGCAGTATGACATGGTGTTTGCTGCGGTTGGGGAAGGGTAGGTAAAGGTAATCTGGTGCACTGAAGTGTCTCAGTGACCCCAAATAAGAGCGTGGCAACTGTTCGGCTAACTCTCCTTGTTCTTGCTACCAATGGCTGTCGGTCCTTAAGTTCCATCCCCCTGCTGAGCTCTCTGGTTTTCTCCTCTGCAGACCTGGACCCCACCCCACCCTCCCCAAAAGGGGTGGCAGGACGGCATGAGGGCTTAATGTTCCAAGTCACATGGTCTGGGACGGAGGGCTGTGAGGACGAGAGCCAAGTACACCAAACTAGCTTGAAAATTAGTTCTAGATTGAATTTCCTCTGTTTGAGTTTCAGGGGCATGTTGTCGTCCCCCCCACCCCCACCCCACCCCCTCCCGCCAACAAGTACATTTACTCTTTTACATAGTTGAAACGAAAGGACACACAGAGAAACACTGAAGCCAAAAATATGACCTCAAGAACTCAGAAGTGAATTCTTGGCTTATTTAGAGTCGCCTCCCCTGTTCGATTAGATTTTCAACTCCTCAAGGGCGGGACCAAAGCCTGTCGCACCTCCAGCCAGGAAGGCAGGAGCTGGGCAGAAGCTGGCTCGCTCATTTCCCTCCCCCCCATCCCTCTCTCCTCCTCCCCATCCCTCTCTCCTCCCCCTTCGCCCTCCCCCCTCTACCCTCCCCCCCTCCCTCCCCAAGACAGATTGGGATGGACTCCCATCTGTGTGGTCCCAGAAGAAACGACCAGAAAACTCTATAAATAGATACTTAGAAACAAACCCAAACGAGGTGCTTTTCCTGTTTGCTCTGCTTTGGGAACCCTCTCATCAGTTTGTGCCCTTTTAAAAAAAAAAAAAAGCCGGGCGGTGGTGGCGCACGCCTTTAATCCCAGCACTCGGGAGGCAGAGCCAGGCGGATCTCTGTGAGTTCGAGGCCAGCCTGGGCTACCAAGTGAGTTCCAGGAGAGGCGCAAAGCTACACAGAGAAACCCTGTCTCGAAAAACCAAAAAAAAAAAAAAAAAAAAAAAAATTTAAAAAAAAAAAAAAAGTGAGGAAACAGGAAAGAAAGGGAAACAGTTCCATTTCTGGAAAGATAAGGATGAAGTCCGATAAAGGCGAAAGGCATTTGGGGGTCAGTAGAGTTAAAACAAACTCAGATTACTCAGCCTGTTTGACGATGACAAGAAACAGAAAATGGCCCAGGGCCCACGGGGAGCGCCAGGCAGCTTAATCAGCATTGCATCAATAGGGGCGCCCAGTGGGACAAGGCCAGGCCACCAGACTCTGTGGAAAAAGTCCTGGTTAGTGTTACCTACTAAACATCGGAGCGTGTGTGTGTGTGTGTGTGTGTGTGTGTGTGTGTGTGTGTGTGTGTATCTGCCTTGGTGCATATGCCTCTGTATGTGCCCTGTGTGTATATGTGCCTCTATGTGTGTCTCTGTGTGTGCCTCTGTGTTTGTGTGTGTGTGTGTGTGTGTGTGTGTGTGTGTGTGTGTGTGAATCTGCCTTGGTGCATATGCCTCTGTGTGTGCCCTGTGTGTATATGTGCCTCTATGTGTGTCTCTGTGTGTGCCTCTGTGTGTGTGTGTGTGTGTGTGTGTGTGTGTGTAAGAATGACAGAAAGATCACCGATTTGATGTGCATATTTTCTCATGACGTTAATGGGATTAATTCCCAAGAAGATTCTTGAACAGTGGTTTATTTTGTGTAGTCCTCTGCTCAGTCTACTCCCTTTCTTAAGCTCTAGCACACGCTACCTACTCGGAATTTAATCGCTGTTGAATTGGGCAGGGCAAGAAGAAAACACAAGTGTCATAACAAACACGCTTCATTTCTAGGAAGGCCATTACCTTGATAAAAGCCTTTTAATTGAAAGTGGTTCCTTTACAAAGACCAGGGCTCACAACACTTTCCTCTCGACACAGAAATATTTACATAAAACACTTCCAGCCCCAAGCCAGGGATGGCCTTCTCAGCAGCCCCTCTCTCCACCCAGGAGGCCGAGATGTCACCTTGCTGTGGCCGCAGCTGCTTCAGTGAACATACAACGCTGGAAACGTGTCCATGTCTGCCTCCTGTTGTGCTGGCACCTGGGGGGCGGGGGGTGTCACTGTCTTAGCAACTGCAGTGGAAAGAACGTGCCCCGAGCTCGCGCCCACACATCGCCCTTCCTCCTCTGGTTCATTTCCACACCAGGCGTTAGTTTGTTTTCAGTAGCAGAGCTCCACTCACCTAAGGAGTTCGGCAAAGACCCGGATGACATCTGCAGCACTGGGAGATTTCCTGATACATCCAAGTCCTGCCACACTACCCAATCCTCCCTTCCTTTCCGAAGAGCCCCGCTCTTCTGGAGACCCTAAATAAGCACTTGTCAACAGAATGCCATGGAAACTGAGCAGATCTTGGGCATAGCAGACCCTGTCACAGAAGCAGAGGAAACTGACAGAAATATAACATGTCACCCGAACAAGGAGTGGATGAATTGCCCAGTCTTTGCTCTTTGCCCAAACTTACCTTTGCTTAACGTACCTTCTAAGAAATTTTTTTAAAAAAATTCTCCTTTACCCTTTCTTCATGTCATTACAAAGACCCAGTTTGGGTCTTCTGTCTGTCTCTCTGTCTCCCTGGCTGTCCTGGAACTCGCTCTGTAGACCAGGCTGGCCTTGAACCCACAGAGATCCGCCTGCCTCTGTCTCCTGGGTGCTGGGTTTACGGGCTTGAGCCACCATGATCAACGGACCCATCCCTTCTGCCCTGAGATGTGACTGCTGGCCTATCAGGAGGGGAATGAAGAGACCGCGTCCTCCTGGCCCAGGTGTTTGTAAACAAGGCTCTCCCTTCTATGAAAGGCAACAACACTGAAATTGGTCTCAACGCATCAGAATTTCACCTCTGCGCTACCCATTCAGGAAACCTTGGAGGAGGGTCCCCCGACCTTCCACCCCCACCCCCACTTTCCTTTTGGCAAATTGCTTCCAGATGTGGTGCGCAGAAAAGCGCTTTATTAAAATATCACACGGTAGTCAATGCCCTATAATTTCTTCTTCTGTCACCTTGATCCAAAGATGAAATAACAAACCACCAGTCTTGGAAAACTGAAAGCACTGTGTGTTTGTGTGTCTGTGATCAGTGTGAAGACTACAGTGGCCTCTCCCTTCCGGCAGCGCCTCCAGCCACCTTCCCCTGTCTGTTTCCAACGCATTTTACCGCACTGTGTAATTTACTTACTTATCGGGTTCACCATTTATCGCCCATCTCCTTTACGGCCATATGAGCACCCCAAAAGCAGGGCTCCTTGCTTTATTCACCGAAGCACCTGAGGCTCTAGAACCAGGCCTGGCACACTGTGCTGGCTCGGATAAACAGCTGTTAAGTGAAAGAATGAAAGAACAGATGAATGAATGAGTGAATGAATGAATGGCCAGTGTGTCAACCTCCATCCACTCCTGACCTCAGAGTTTGCACTAATGCTATGCAACCTTTGTGCCTCCCAGGCCACTCAGTGCCCAGTGAGAATTCCACGTTTTCTAGGTCCCTTTCACCTTCTCTAACCTCTTTTATCTGCTTCTGTTCCCGAAGTAATCATTTTTATCTCCGATAACAAGGTCTGTGGGTGTTTATGCTGCAACCTTTGTTTTATTTTATTTATTTATTTATTTATTTATTTATTTATTTATTTATTTATTTTACCACGGGTCATTAATTTATCAAATTCCTAAAGAGATTTCAGGTAGGTCTCCATGTTGTCCGTTCCTTTCTCCTTTCCTGGCTCTCGGTCTACACAATTAGCACCTCATATGGGCTTCTAATTGGCCTCCCCGCCAGGGGCTCTTTTGCTTGTGTTCATCGTGGTTTTGATCTCAGCAGCCCTCTTCCAAGTCGCTCTGTGATCTCTTTAGAGCCCACCCTCCTGAGCAGTCAAAAGGCCAGGAGTCAGGTCTTGAAAAAAATAGAAAGTGTTGCCCGGCACAAATGAGTAGCTGTATGCAGAGGTGGAGGAAGGAACCCGGAGAAGATCAGAATTGGCAGGCCGCAAAGGTAGAAATCCCTGCTGGGAAGACATGAGGCCAGGCAATCCGTAGAGGGGAGTAACCAATGAAAACAGCGTTCCAGGAAATAGTTTGGTGAATAGATAAGGTTGCTGTGAGAGGGAAGACTGAAAGGTTGTGAGCTGTTTGACAATTAGCAATTGCCTAGTGAGTGCCAGTTATATTTCAGGAAGTGTCAAAGATATCAAGGAGACAGCAGAAAACTTCTTGGGATTCTGGGAAAGCACCAAAGACCAGTCCAAGACAAGCCTAGCCTCTGTCTTATGCTTGTCTGGCTGCTTCTCCTGATCCAACATAATTGGTCAGATTAGAAATATAAATCAATATAATTTTTTTTTAATTTATTTTTTGGTACTTTCATACAGATGTCAAACTTTTAATTACATTCATTTATTTAGTGTGTGCATGTGGAAAAAGTCAGAAGCCAACTTTTAAGGCAGTTCTCTCCTCCTACCATGTGGGTTCTGGGAATCAGACTCAGACCCATCATCAGGCTCATTGGCAAATGCCTCTTCCCACTGACCCATCTTGCCACCCCAATCTCTAAGATTTAAAATTAGCACCACTACATCAGCTCTCTCAAGTTTGGAAAAATGGAGGAAATGTTTCCTCTAAGTCAGGAATCCATAAACACAGCAAATGTCCAGAGAGTAAATATCTTAGCCATGGACACTCTGCTACTGTCACTACTCAACTCTGCCATTGTAGCACAAAAGCAGCCCCACACACAGTGACTGTGTTCCAATAAAACTTTATTTAAAAAAAAAAAAGCAGGTAATAAGCAGACTTAGATGACAGACCGTAGTTCACTGACCTTTGCTGTAAGATACTCTTCTTTAGCCAATGTTCAGTTTTAGTTAGGAAGAAACTATAAAGAAAACAGTCTCCCACCCCTGCTACTTGTACTGGGTGAGGGAGCTGACCCTCCCCCTTATCAGCTACAGCACTCAGAAAAGTGGACCATGCACCTTACCTGGGCAGCACAGCAGAACTGACCCTATTAATGGGGGAGCAGGTGAACTGCCCCAAGAACATGAACATGGGAGACTTGGCCCCATCTCTCATCTGCCATATGGTAGCATGGACAGAGGAGAGACATCCCCCCCCCCCTCCATCAACACCTGAGGCAGATGGGAGAGCTGACTCTGAGGTCATAGAGTGGGAGAGCTGCCCCTGTTCCCCACCAGCTGTACAACTCTGGAGAACAGGCCCTGCACCTCACCTGGGCACCACGATAGCGCCAACCCCATTGGCAGAGGGGTGGGTGAGCCAGCCCCAAGGTTGTGAGCAAGGGGGAGTTGTCCCCATTACTCATCTGTCATGTGGCTGCATGGGCTAGAGAGAGATACATCCTCCTCCTACCCCACCCATCAACACCTGAGGCAGGTGGGAGAGCTGGCCCTAAGGTCATAAGAGCAGGAGAGCTGTCCCTGCCCCTCATCAGCTGCAGCACTTGGAAGAGTATCCCCTACACCATGCCTGGACAACACAGTAGAGCTGGTCCTGATGGTGTGTGTGTGGGAGATCCTGACCCTGAGGACGTGAAAGCAGGAGAACTGGCCCCGCCCCTTGCTCATTGCTGCAAGGGGTGAACTAGCCAGGATAATGCAGAAGAGCTCACCCTGGTGGTGAGGACAAGAGAGGGCTGGTGGACTGACCGACTGCACCTACCCAGGCCCAGAACCAGCGTTATGAGTTGGCCCACCCCAACATCCACCCCTTCTATGATCCCCTGGAGCATGTGAAGGGGCTGGTCATGCAGAACCATAGCTGCAGGACCTCCACGACACAGGGTAACAACAGGATATCCAAGAGGAGTCCCAGTGAGGGCCCAGTATTGATGGTATCGCAGAGGCCTCAAACCAGACCAATGACTCTTGGCAATGAACACTTGCAAGTAAAGATATATGGATAAAAGAGTTTACTGCGTGACTCACTGTGTCACACTTCAGCTTCTATGACAAGACTGAGTTTTCTTTTTTTTCCCTCCCATAAATTTTATTTTATTTTATTTTGTGGGGGAGGTTGCAAGGGCAGAGAGCAGATATGAGGAGATGGGGAAATGAATGGGATGGAAATGCACGATGTAAAAGACACAAAGAATAAACAAAAAAGGAAGTTAAAAAAGAAAATAGAGTGTCTCTAGTCTCTCTAAAGAAAATCATTACAAAGCCTCAAGACCTGGAACAGAATGCCAACTTGAAGGCACTGAGGATGTAGCTCATTGGTACATCCCTGCCTAGAAATGCATGCAGGAGGTCGAGTTTTGGTTCCCACTCCTATAAACCCCACCAAAAGAGACTTCCAACTTTACAACAAGCTGCAGTACATTAGAAAACTAAGCCACAGTTCCTTGATGCCTAAGATGAGAGTCAGATCCCTCCCTGGGTTCAGATTTCAGCTCGGAGGCCAGGCTCACTGGTAGAGCATTTGCCCACCAAGGGCAAGGGTGAATCCCCCAAAGCAAAAATTAAAAAAAAAAATTTAAAAAAAATCCCACCAAGGCAATCAGTCCCTTTCTATCTCTGTGAAGTTGGGCAAGACTCCTCTCTCTGTGAACTTTTGCTCTTCACACTGTTTTCCATGAAGATGAAAATTAGCTTCCTCATTGACTCAATGGGATTTTGCTTATCAAGGACCCCGGCACTAATTAAGCGCTCTACAACGGTGATCACGGTTGTTGTTGTTATATTACTATGAAGTTTCCCAACACGTGGCTATTGAGACAATTTGTGAAAGTACGCCTTTCCTTATTCCACAGATTAAAAACAGAAGTGTTGTTCAGTTTACCACGGTACTGGGTAAACGTTTTTTCCACACCGCTGCAGGAAGCTGCCGTCACCCTGCAAGGCAGCCCCCGCGCTTCCGGGTGATTGCTTTCGAGTGGCTTTCACGTTCTGGAGATTATCATGCATAATGCATTATGCTTATGTCAGGTTGAAATTTTCCCATTGATTGGCCTCTTGCCTCCATCGAGGGCTTTGTGGGATGGGGAGTATTTTGTCTCTAGAGGAAGCTGCTCTTGCTTTCTCAGGCTCGTGAGCACAAAGGCTCTTTCAGGGATGGGTGTCTTCGAATCAACCAATGTGATTTTTGTCTCCAATTACAACCAAGTTAAAATTCTGCTGTACTCCTCAGACTTCCTGAGGTGGACGTGTGAGTGCCCCTAGTTGTTCAGCACCTGCAGGAGAAGGCTCATGTGTAGTTCCTCCCACTTTGGGGGAGTTGACACCCAGACTGAGTTAAAAAAAACGAGGACACTGGAACGTTTTCGGTATGATGCTGTGACAGGCTACTGTGACCACAGGTTAATCCGAATAGTCAAGTAACCTCTCAAAGTGGAATACCAGATTCCATCGATCCCACTGTCCCGTGTGAACCAAGAACACTATGGCTGAACCTCCCATCTCCGTGAGCTCCTCCAGGCCTATCTGTGTATTAACATGCATGGCAGAAACCTTTCCGGCTGTTGGAGAAATGACCTCTTGAACCGGGGTGGGACCGTGTCTGCGGGTCATGTCATTGCTAGACAGTATGGTAGCCTTTTTTGCCAATTCAAAGAGTGGCGGGTAACATCTCAGGTCGTCTCCTGTCTATCAGACAATCCAGGCTGCTGTAGGTGTCAAGATCTTTGTTAGGAGCAATCAGCCAGAGGGGCAAAGGCAGGAAACAGTAATTAATATGCAAATTTGCAAGTATGTTGCCTCTAGGTTTCGGAGGCTTCTTTGTTTGTTTGCTAGTTGTGGACAAACCGGGGTTTGCCATAGCCGTAATTAGCAGGATAAATATAAAATTACGGCATTAATAGTTAGCTGGCTTTTTAACGACAGTAGTGGCCCCCTGCTGAGTCTGAGATGCTGCAGCTCGGTGGGGGGGGGGGGTGCCTTAAAAATGATTTTTAAAATGCTGCAATGCCCATCTTAATTAAAAGGCAAACACTGGAATGAATTTTTCATTTCAAAAATCATAGTTACTAGGCGAGAATCACTGATGCACATATTAAAAATTAGTGTTTTTACATCAGTTGACCTTATTTTAATGGGGAAAAAAGGGGATCATTCTTCTCCAGTTGTGATAATGAAAAGTAGTATTTATTAAGCACTCAGCACCAGTTACCATACTGAGGGCTATTCCCCTGCCCCATCCACACACACACATCTGAGACACAGTAGCCCAAGCTAGCTTATACTTACTATGTTGTCCAGGTTGGCCTTGAACTCTTGATCCGCTTGCCTCTGGCCCTCAAGTGCAGGGATTACGGGGGCGGGTAGTCGGGGGGGACAAGCCACCCTTGTGTTTTTAGTAGGTCTTCAACAGTCCCTCCTCTCTCTGTAAGACTGCGTCCTGTCGGTCCCAAAAGATTGCCTCAGCATCTGTTGGTTTTCAAAGGACAGCAGACTGCCCCCAGACAGACTAAGCCCTTCTCTTCCCTCAGGCAGGACTTAAATTTGCTATCACCAAGGAAGGTGACCTCGAACTTCTGACCCTCCTTCATCCCCCTCCTGAGTCCTGGGATCACAGGTGTGCACCACCTTGCCCAGTTGTATCAGCTTCTAAGGGTAGACTCTAGGGCTTCGTCGGTGCTAGCTCAGGGAGCCCTCTGCCAACTGAGTGACATCCCCAGCTCAACTCGGACACTTTGTTTTCCAGATTTCTACACTTCCCTCTAGCCCTCTCTGGAGCCTGGGTGCAGAGCACTGAGCACGGCGGGGGGTAGAACTGAGGGGGGAAGGAAAGGGTGTTTGTTAACAGACATCACCTTCAACTGCAGCCTGAGTTCTCTGTCATTCTTCTGTCCCATCCTTGTCCTTGGCCTGAAGCCCAGCTTCATTTTCATAAAGATATGGGACTCTGATGGGTGAGGTGGGACGGAGGGAGGAGAATTGCAAGTTCAAGGCCAGTCCAGGCTACATATAGAGACCCTACTTCATTAAACCAACCAGCTAACCAACCAACAAACCTAACTAAAGACCACAGCTAATTTAGACAGCCTATCTGGTGGGGGAAAAGAGAGATCTTACTGAATCATGCTCCTGAGAAACAATTACTCATCCAGAAAAGTGCCCCCAATGTGCTATCAAAAATTATTGTAAAAGCTGTAATTCTGCTCCCAATTAGTTTGCCTCTTCTCCATTATAACTGATTAAATGGTTTGTTATAATTTCCACTTAACATTCCATGAAGAAAAGGAAAACCAACCTGAGGATTAAGTGCTGTTTCAAAGAAAGCTCCCACCGCCTCTCTAAGTAGCCGCAGGTCCTCAGACGCCATCTGGCCCCAAGACAGAGATGTCATGAGTGCTGTGTCCCACCTGAGAAGGAAGCACACTCAGGGACTCACGCACTCCGAATTCATTATTCTCAGTTCAGCTGCCCAGACTTGCACCGGAAGAGAAGGCAGCTGGCGTATGCCTGTGGGCTGACCCCCATGAGGAACGGAGGAATATACAGTCCTGGGTCCACAAGCATCGCGTACCTGTACGTCCATGAAGACGCCTCTGAGGAGGAGCAGGGGTGACTGTCAGTGGGGAGGGCAGGCTGGGGTGAACACAGAGATAAATAAGCTCCTTCTTGGATGTTCTCAGGTCAGTGAAGCCCAGCAAAGAATCCAATCTCCACGCTTCTCCATCAAGTCTGACCTTCAGGAGGAGTGAGTTGGGGGTTGACCTCGAGATGCCCTCAACTCACTTTTGAACTGTCACAGCTCTGCTCTGAAAGATAAAGGCCTGCCTTTCTTTAGACTTTCGCTATTAACTAAGGGCTAAATGGTCTTAGTGGGACCTCAGCATCCTTTATACCTGGCCAGCTCTTTATAATACAAAGCCACCTTCCTAGATGATGTAGTCTTAGCTTACTAACTTCAGAGAAGTAGGTGTGATCATGCCCAAGATTTATCCTCCGGACCCCATAAGATGTTGTTTGTCATTTAACCCTACATGGCTTCTTTCACATTCGAAGGACATGAGCCCTTACATAGACAGATTCCAGTTATGAACTTGACTTAAAAGGAAGACGTCCAGACTGGAAAGATGGCTCAGTGGTTAGGAGCACTTGCTTTCTTCCTGAGGACCAGGGTTCAACTCACAGCATCGACAGTAGGCAGCTCACAACTGCCTGTAACTCTAGCTCCAGAGGATTTGATGCTCTCTTCCAGCCTCCTTGGGTACCCACACACATATGGCACATACACAGACATACACACATACATATAAAAATGAAATCTTAAAAAAGAAAAACATCCTCTTATTAGCTTTGTTCTCTCTCTCTCTCTCTCTCTCTCTCTCTCTCTCTCTCTCTCTCTCCCCCCCCCCCTTCCCTCCCTCTTCCTCCCTTTTCTCTTTTTATGTAGTCTGATTC